>NC_090230.1:30833539-30903539 GCF_024489055.1 Chanodichthys erythropterus
AAAGTCCCCCAGTAATCAGTGTTTGTTTTGATGACATCACAGCGTCCTGAGCGGTGATTTCCATCTATTGTGTGTTTACTTCCTCAGAGCTAACAGCTGTGTTCCTGAACCTGGTGGAGGGGAGAGGAACTACCCCAAAAGATCGACATTCCATCTGTCTGACGTGGGATAGAGAACGGCCCTCTGGGGAGATTGTATCCTCATGTATATTATTTTTTATTTCCTAAATCATGTATATCCTTATTTTCTATGGTTATGGCGTGCGGTTCAGATGAATTATGACGCTGGGGCTTTTCCCCCATCTATGTGATTAATAACATTTTAGAAAAACCTGGGACTCTAAGCCTTGATGATATGCTCTTCGGAGGGGGCGGCAGTAAAGACACACAGCACCTCAAGACAGACTGGAGCTTCACTAAAGACCCACATGTCTGTGTTTGCAAACTCCACAGGGGCCCTCGGGGGTCCGGGACCCTGGCGGCGGCGGCAGCAGCATGTCTTCCACTTGTCCACTTCTACTTTGCACGGCTGGACTCTTTCATACCTTTGTGAATTCCTGTGAACAAGAAAAATCCACCAAGAAATGTTAACAGTGTTCTTAATTGACTTGCAACTATGCTGGAATGTGACAAACACTAGCGGTCGACCAGTATGTGTTTTTAAAGACCGATACCAATGTCAGGGTTCTATGGAAGCTTGTTTCCGCCACTAAATAAAAAAATAAAAACTTTAAAAATTAAACTTTTTTTTCTCACAACTCAGAATTGCAAGATATAAACTCAAAATGGCGAGATATGTCAGAACTGAGTGATATAAACTTACAATTACAAGAAATAAAGTCAGAATTGTGAATCATAAACGTAGAATTTAGCGTTTTAAATTTACAATAGCGTGTAATAAAGTCAGAATTGCGAGTTTCAGAATTGAGAATCTCCCAATTCTGACTTTATAACTCGAAATTGTGAGTTTATATCACGCAATTGCGAGAAAAAGTCAGTATTGCGATATAAACTTAAATAGACTTTTTTTGATGACTTTTTTTTTTTATAATGTCAGAATTGCATGATAAACTCAATATTACCAGAATTGCGAGTTGTAAATTCACAATTGCATGTTATAAAGTCAGAATTGCAAGAAAAAAATTCAGGATTGCGAATTTCAGAATTGTTTATATTTCGCAATTCTGCCTTTTATAACTCAAAATTGTGAGTTTATATCACGCAATTGCGAGGAAAAAGCCAGAATTGCGATATAAACGTGACTTTTTTTTCTCTGAATTGCGAGTTATAATGTCAGAATTGCATGATAAACTCAATATTATCAGAATTGCGAGTTGTAAATTCACAATTGCATGTTATAAAGTCAGAATTGCGAATTTCAGAATTGTTTATTTCGCAATTCTGACTTTATAACTCAAAATTGCGAGTTTATATCATGCAATTCTGAGAAAAAAAGTCGCAATTACTTTTTCCCCCCTTTTTTAAAAAATTCGATGGCGGAAACAAGCTTTCATAGGGTTCCCATAGAAATAAAAAAGTGATCTGGAAAATCATGGAAATTAGTTTTTTGTTGTTGTTGTTTTTTTTTTTTTTTTTGAGTATGTGCTGCTTATTTAATCATTGTAATTTGTTCCACAACATGATTTTTTTAAATTGACAAATGGCACTAAAGTAATGCAACTTCATTTACTTAATTTCTGTGGGAACCTTGCAGTATCTGTAATAAATTTGATTGATAGCAAATGACACTGAATTGCCAAATGTAAACTTTTTTGTTTTTTGCATTTTTATTCATTTATATTTCTCTAAAAAGTATTTGAAATCAAAACTAGCACCGGTCAGTTATCGGCCATTTTGACATTATCGCCAAATATATCAGTCTATCACTACTCACAGGATCATTTTGATGTCCCTCCTCAGATCCATCCATACGTCTTCATTACTAAACCACGTCAACGTCAGTCAATACTCACACCTTACAGTATTTACTAAGGCTAAGAGTCCCCACTTCTCATGCAGTTACTAAAAAGCTACAGAGTTCATCTTTTTTGTTTCATTTTTTAGAATTTGCTTGTTAATTTTTTGCTTTTTAACTTTTTTTGTTGCTTTGCCAGTATATTAAAGTGTAATCATGTACGTTGTGATATAGAAATAGCTGTAGAGACGCATTGTTTCCTTGTGGTAAGTGACTGAGATGCTGCCACGGATTTGAGACACTGATGAATGGTGCTATTTTGGACTTTAATCTGCTCCTTGGTAAGGAAGCTCAGATGGGTTTTATTTTATATTTTCATGTTGAGAAGAGGTGTTGGTTCTTTATTGTCTGGTTGTCGTATCTCGGATCGACTTTATTCCCCCTTGTTGTTTCTGTGTGGCTTTCTCATTGGACAGAAAAACAGATTTGCTGAAGAGTTGGTGTTCTGTTTCCTTTCATTTTTTATTCCCTCAGTGATGATTATTTGCAAAATAATTCTTAAACTACAGACAGTCGGAGCAATCACAAAACTGCAATTATTAACACTATATTTACCCTTTAATGTAAAGGTTTAATTCAAGGAGTAGTTACAGTTCCTGGCACTAGTCACTTCAGGCAATAGCAAACTCAGTCTAGATCTCATACTTAAAGCACAGGGTACCTTACGGAGCGAATCTCATGTTTTTGTTGGGCAGTCAATTCCTTAAATACATCAAGGACGCATTCAAATCGACGCAGGATGTTGTAGAGGGTGATGATTAGCGGTGCAACGGATCACTAAACTCGCAGTTCGGATCAAATTACGTTTGTTTTTAATGCAACTTTAAGTAATAAATGAAAAGCAAAGCCCATTTTAAGTACTTCAATAATAATTAAACATAATTACAAAGTATATGAAGTTACAAATAAAGTAAGGTCTAACTAACAGCAGTATTCAGGTACAGAAATTGAATCATTAAATGTAAAATGAGTGTTCACTGTATAAATTACATATAGATTAATCTTTGTTAAAGATGTGTTTTGTTGTTTAACATTAATGACAGACAGCAGCAGATATTTATAGGCTGCTGTCACTTTAAGAGCTAATGAACGGATGCTATATAGCTATTTAAACGTTTACGTTCACTTACGCCATAGCCGAATATTTGGGTATTTTTAATATAATTTTGTTTTTTTCGCCTCTTCGTGCGCTCGAATGGTTTAAAATCGCTCGAATGTCTAAATTGTCAAGAAAAAACTTGTGGAAATGATAAACTTTCACTCTATGATGGTTAAACTTAGCAATTAATCCGTGAATCACATGCTTGCTGAACCGCGAGGCGTGGTCCGTACGGATCAACCGTTGCACCGCTAGTGACGGTGGTATATACATTACACACACACCAGGGCAGCTGAGGTCAGATTTATCATCCGCCGTGTCCTACACCAGCTAGGAACGTCTAATAAGTACAAAAACACTCATCCGTTTAGAGCGCGGTGTCCTTGGACGTGTTTTCTAAGGCAAAAAAAAATGTAGCATCAAAACCAACGTTCTCACTGACATTTTTAGCAACCGCTCTTGTAATGAGTTTTATGGGTTTTAGGAAAAGAACCAAAAGCTTTATATTTATTCTTCTGGGAGATTAATTTAAGTAGCACGGGGTCGTCACTCAGTATTTGCAGTTTTGTCTTTGCTTCCAGTTCACATACTTCTAACAATCCTAATTCAAAGACCAACTGGAAAGCCCACGTTAGTTTCTTAGTCTTCCATTTTTTCCACTACACTGGGGACCTTCCCAGCTTGCTCTAGTCCTTCCTTAGTGCTTACTGCGTATCGACCGCATGCTCTCCGCTCTTCCTTTTGTTTCTGATCTGAATAATTCTCCTCGCAGTTTCTTCTCATAGATTAGGTATATGCCAACTGTGTTGTAAATAGCCAGCGAATAGCTTTGTCGTATGTTGAATTATTCTGTAATAATTGTGTATGATTGGTGTACAAAACATGAAGTCGAGCCTCGTCATCTTTTTAAAAGATGAACTGGTGTTTCATGTCATTTTGCAACTTAAGCTGTAGTTGAATAAATATGCAAGCTCTCACTATTCTTGGCGTTGTTTATTGGCCTTGTGTTTGAAATATTGCATTATATACACTACTGTTCAGTAAGATTTTTTATTATTCAGTAAGGATGCATTAAAGGATTGGTTCAGAATGAAAATTTCCTGATTATTTACTCACCCCCATGTCATCCAAGATGTTAATTTCTTTCTTTCTTCAGTCGAAAAGAAATGAAGGTTTTTGAGGATTTTTCTCCATATAATGGACTTCACTGGGGTTCAACGGGTTGAAGGTCCAAATGTCAGTTTCAGTGCAGCTTCAAAGAGCTCTACATGATCCCAGACGAGGAATAAGAGTCTTATCTAGAGAAACCATCAGACATTTACTGAAAAAAATAAACATTTATATACTTTTTAACCACAAATGCTCGTCTTGCACTGCTCTGTGATACTCCACACATGACGTAATCATGTTGGAAAGGTCACAGAAGTACCGATCCAGTGTTTACAAAGTGAAAAAGTCAAACGACCTTTACAAAAAAAGGTAAAACAACGATATCGGATGATTTTGAAGTTGGACGAGAAAATGAGATTTTACACCCTATACGTCACGTGTGACCTTTCCAACATGATTACGTAATGCGTGGCGCATCGAGAGCAGTGCAAGACGAGCATTTGTGGTTAAAAAGTATATAATTTTATTTTTTTAGAAAATGAGCGATGGTTTCTCTAGATTAGACTCTTATTCCTCGTCTGGGATCATGTAGAGCTCTTTGAAGCTGCTCTGAAACTGACATTTGGACCCCAGTGAGTTCCACTATATTGAGAAAAATCCTTGAATGTTTTCCTCAAAAACTTTCATTTCTTTTCCACTGAAGAAAGAAAACACAAACATCTTGGATGACATGGGAGTGAGTAAATAATCAGGAAATTTGAATTCCAGAATGAACTAATCCTTTAAGTTTAAAAGGGAAAGATAATGTGGTCTCAGACTTTTGGACTTCACAGTAATTATTCGCTATTTTCAGAGTAAGTGTTTCCTGGTCAGGTAATTAAGAAGACAAATATAATCATTTAGTTTCTAAACACACCCATTTTACTTCAAGTTTGTTCAGCTCGTTCAAATGCCAATGCTGTAATTTCATAAAGTACAGGCCTTTCTATGGAAAGTCTCGCTCTGTGATTATGTCTGTTAGACAGACTCCGTGGTTATATTCTGAGGGGACAAGAAATCTTTTCAGCTGTAATCACATGGAAAGTGCCTCCAAGCGGAATCCAGAGCTGGAATTTGGAATGCCGAGGCACAGATCCTTGTATAAGCTGATCATTTGACCGTCTGAGAGTCTTGCACAGATGGCACTGAAACGTCTCCGCAATGGACAACAGCTCTGGTCAAGCACGCCGCTCATCAGTGACCATTCGACAATGTTTTGTACAGCTGAACCTCCCTGGATGGAGTTTAAAATCTCTTCGCTTCTCCATCTGTTGGTTTTAATGATCTCTTTGCACAAAAAGGCCTTTCATTAACAACGCATCGCCGGTCATGTGCACACTATGATCATATAACCCTGGTGCTTTTAACCACATTTTGGCAGAAATAAAAGGTGTCCAGTTCTACGGAAATGGGCTTCTGGATTAAACAAAATCTACTCAAATGTGTTTCTGACTGAAAGGATACTAGAGAACAAACTCCTGCACCCTTTATTTTAAAGATTACATTTGCAAAGCAGTCGTATTTTGTATTTTGACCATCAAGTCACCCTTAAAAATGTCTACATGTCATTGAGAAATGTAAACTATATAAAATAGTTGAATACATCCTACTTTACCTGCGTACATACAGTAAACTAACAGAAATCAATATATATATATATATATATATATATATATATATATATATATATATATATATATATATATATATATATATATATATAGCAAATTTTGGATGTGTGATTGTGTGCAGAAATTTTATTTATAAACTGGCTTTTACAACAGAACAGCATGGGGCCCAATACGGACCCTTGGGGGATGCCGCAAGAAAGAGGGGCACAGATGAAGAAAATTCACCAAAGTAAACATAAAAACTCCTATCTGTCAAATACGAATGGATCCATTTTTGAGCTGTGCCCTTAATGCTAACACACTGTTTGAGTCGGGAATAAAAGAATCGTGTGGTTGACTGTATCAAAGGCCACAGTCAAATCCAAAAGCACTAAAACAGCTGAGTTACCCGAGTCAACAGCTAGAAGAAGATCATTAAAAACTCTTAAAAGGGCAGTTTCAGTACTGTGACGTAGCTTAAAATCAGACTGGAAAGTTGATTAAAAACAACTCTCTCCAAGACCTTCAATAAAAAGGGAAGATATTATCGCACAGCTCTCTATATAAAGATAAATAGTATGCCTTTATCTGCAAGCATTGTATAGGGCGATATATAAGCTAAAGCAAATATCTGCCTGTTTTTTTATTTCATTGCAAAATGCAACTATATTATTGTTCAACTCTTTATAAAAAGCTGGATAAATATTATATTCAACTTTATCCACATACATACTCATATAAAGCAATATACAGTTGTATGAAAAAGTATGGGAACCCCTTAATTTTAACAAAATAAGAGAGATCATACAAAATGCATGTTATTTTTTGTTTAGTACTGTCTCGAGTAAGATATTTTACATAAAAGATGTTTACATTTAGTTCACGAGACAAAACAATAGCTGAATTTATTAAAATAACCCCATTCATAAGTATGTGAAGCATTGATTCTCAATACTGTGTGTGGTCACCTGATGATCCACGACTGTTTTTGTGTTTTGTGATGGTTGTTCATGAGTCTCTTGTTTGTTCTGAGCAGTTAAACTGAGCTCTGATCTTCAGAAAAATCCTCCAGATCCTGCAGATTCATCAGTTTTCAAGCATTTTGGCATATTTGAACCCTTTCCAGCAGTGACTGAATGATTTTGAGATTCATCTTTTCACACTGAGGACAACTGAGGGACTCAAACTCAACTATTAAAAAAGGATCAAACATTCACTGATGCTCCAGAAGGAAACACGATGAGTTAAGAGCCGGGGGGTGAACACTTTTGAACAGGATGAAGATGTCACAATTTTTCTTATTTTGTTTAAATATCATTGTTTTTCATTTAGTACTGCCCTTCGGAAGCAACAGAAGATATTGCATTAAAATTAAGTACAATTTACCTTGATATTTGAATTCAAAAGTTTTCACCCCCGACTCTTAATGCATCGTGTTTCCTTCTGGAGCATCAGTGAATGTTTGAACCTTTTTTTAATAGTTGAGTTTGAGTCCCTCAGTTGTCCTCAGTGTGAAAACACAGATCTCAAAATCCTACAGTCACTGCTGGAAAGGGTTCAAATATGCAAAAGATACTTGAAAACAGAAGAATCTGGAGGATACAGAGGATTTTTCTGAAGAACAGAGCTCAGTTTAACTGCTCAGGACAAACAAGAGACTCATGAACAACCATCACAAAACATAAAAACAGTCGTGGATCATCAGGTGACCACACACAGTATTGAGAATCAATGCTTCACATACTTATGAATGGGGTTATTTTAATAAATTCAGCTATTGTTTTGTCTCGTGAACTAAATGCAAACATCTTTTATGTAAAATATCTTACTCAGGACAGTACTAAACAAAAAATAACATGCATTTTGTATTATCTCTCTTATTTTATTAAAATTATTCACATTTTCTCAGATTATGCAAGTGGTTTACATACTTTTTCTTGCAACTGTATATAGCAAATCTCAACTGCTTGATTGCTGCAAAAGGTAAACTATATTATTGCCCTATTCTGCTAAATGCAACTAATAAGGCATGAAGATTTTAAGATATTATATTCTATTAAAATCATGATTTTCTGTAAAGCAGCTTTGCAACAACATGTATTGTGAAAAGTGCTCTGTAAACCTAAATAAGTTGGCAAAACAAAAAAAATTGAGGCAATCAGTTGCATGGTATAACGCTTGCTGAATGAGTGCATAAATATAAAGCATTTAACATACTTGCTGTCAAACCAAGCCACATGCACCACTTGTCACCATGATGGTAACTCTCCAAAAACCCACATTAACAGCAACTCTTCTAAATTAGCATAATGAAACATTAATCACTACTAAATCTCCCTCTTAACATTAATAACACTTAATTTTAGCATCTACTTTCCCTTTCGAGTGCCATGGGCAAAGCATGCTGGGCAATAGAAATCCCAGCCCAGGTTCAGTTAAACTTAAGTTTATACAACTCAATACAATGAAACGGTTCAGTTTACATAAAATAAATAAGTATCAGCTCTATTAACTTCAAAGAAAAAGAAAGTTAATTTAACTGAACTGATTTATTTAAGTTTGTCCTACTTAAACCAATGAATGATTTTGAGCGTCAGGGTTTACAGTACATTTGACTTGCATTGCGCAACAAAATATCAAACAAACATCTGTGGTTCCTCTGCCAGGACACGTTTTTGACTTTGCTTTGAGATATACAGTGGGTACGAAAAATATTCAGACCCCCTTCAATTTGTCACTCTTTGTTATATTGCAGCCATTTGCTAAAATCATTTAAGTTCATTCCACCCCCCACCCCCCCCCCCATTAATGTACACACAGCACCCCATATTGACAGAAAAACACAGTATTGTTGACATTTCTGCAGATTTATTAAAAAAGAAAAACTGAAATATCACATGGTCTTAAGTATTCAGACCCTTTGCTGTGACGCTCATATATTTAACTCAGGTGCTGTCCATTTCTTCTGATCATCCTTGAGATGGTTCTACACCTTCATTTGAGTCCAGCTGTGTTTGATTAAACTGATTGGACTCGATTAGGAAAACCACACACCTGTCTATATAAGACCTTACAGCTCACAGTGCATGTCAGAGCAAATGAGAATCATGAGGTCAAAGGAACTGCCTGAAGAGCTCAGAGACAGAATTGTGGCAAGGCACAGATCTGGCCAAGGTTACAAAAAAAATTCTGCTGCACTTAAGGTTCCTAAGAGTACAGCGGCCTCCTTTATCCTTAAATGGAAGATGTTTGTGATGACCAGAACCCTTCCTAGAGCTGGCCGTCCGGCCAAACTGAGCTATCGGGGGAGAAGAGCCTTGGTGAGAGAGGTAAAGAAGAAGCCAAAGATCACTGTGGCTGAGCTCCAGAGATGCAGTCGGGAGATGGGAGAAAGTTGTAGAAAGTCAACCATCACTGCAGCCCTCCACCAGTCGGGGCTTTATGGCAGAGTGACCCGATGGAAGCCTCTCCTCAGTGCAAGACACATGAAAGCCCACCTGAAGGACTCCAAGATGGTGAGAAATAAGATTCTCTGGTCTGATGAGACCAAGATAGAACTTTTTGGCCTTAATTCTAAGCAGTATGTGTGGAGAAAACCAGGCACTGCTCATCACCTGTCCAATACAGTCCCAACAGTGAAGCATGGTGGTGGCAGCATCATGCTGTGGGGGTGTTTTTCAGCTGCAGGGACAGGACGACTGGTTGCAAGTACAGGGATTTCCTGGACGAAAACCTTCTCCAGAGTGCTCAGGACCTCAGACTGGGCCGAAGGTTTACCTTCCAACAAGACAATGACCCTAAGCACACAGCTAAAATAATGAAGGAGTGGCTTCACAACAACTCTGTGACTGTTCTTGAATGGCCCAGCCAGAGCCCTGACTTAAACCCAATTGAGCATCTCTGGAGAGACCTAAAAATGGCTGTCCACCAACGTTTACCATCCAACCTGACAGAACTGGAGAGGATCTGCAAGGAGGAATGGCAGAGGATCCCCAAATCCAGGTGTGAAAAACTTGTTGCATCTTTCCCAAAAAGACTCATGGCTGTATTAGATCAAAAGGTGCTTCTACTAAATACTGAGCAAAGGGTCTGAATACTTAGGACCATGTGATATTTCAGTTTTTCTTTTTTAATAAATCTGCAAAAATGTCAACAATTCTGTGTTTTTCTGTCAATATGGGGTGCTGTGTGTACATTAATGAGGAAAAAAAAAGAACTTAAATGATTTTAGCTATGGCTGCAATATAACACAGAGTAAAAAATGTAAGGGGGTCTGAATACTTCCCATACCCACTGAAATCTGATGAAATGCATAGATTTAAAGTTTCCAAATACTCTTTTGGTGCAGTTATTGTTAGGGTTCATGTAATCTTTTTTTATCATCCTATATTCTGCAGGTACTTGCACAAGATTTTACTACAAGGCTGCTGAAGTTTCTCTGTGTTCTTCAGCAATATTTTACTGATTGAATTGGTTTGGGAATGCAAACAAGATTATCTGAGTGTAGGACCCTATAAAACTTCCTGTTTTCTGAGCGCAGCAGGACAACAGCTTTGTGCAACGTGCTTCATGTAAACAGGATACTGTACTTCCCTCAAACAGCGCTGTTATCCAATTATTACAGATGGCTGTCATTGCTCTTGTGGACAGTTGCAGCTCTGGTTTGTTGTTTGGCTCTAATTAGAAATACACCCATGGTAATGTTCAAAATGCATTGAACGCTTACAAATATCATTGCGAAACTAGTGTGTAGAAACTGTCCTACATTTGATCTAAATCTAAGAAATGTGCGTACATGTGATTCAGAGAAAATGAACATGTACACAAAAAAACGTGCATATGCCTCTCTTCCAGATGTGAAATCTATTTCTGCATTATTAGAGATTTTATAGTCTGTAGATTGGCCAAAATGATTTCACCAAAGTATGCATGCTAAATAATTGAACTTTAATGCTGTGTAATTATGCTAACAGGGTTTAATTATTATTATTTCTGCTTAGAATTCCAAATATATTTCCATATACTCTGACTCTGCCACAAGGAAAAGTGTGTACGCCTGCTCAGAACCTGATGTGATGCTAAGCACTTTTCCACATCAAAGATTTTATAAATCTGAATGTTGCCATGGATGTTACACATGTTTTATAAATGAGGCTCCAGATGATCACTGAGACTTGAAGGTGGATATTGGAGACTTTAAGAAACAATTGCATAACAGCTACTCAGAACACTTAACAACGTCCTGGCAAACACCAACAAAAACCCAAATGAAATGAAATGTGTACTTGTGAATTTGTTCTTTAAAACATGCCACTTGGTTTGATATTTTGTTTCTACATTCTAAAAAATGCTGGGTTGTTTGGGTCAAACCCATGTTTGGGACAAATATGGACACACTCAACCGTTGGTTTAAATTTTAATGGTTGTTTTTGTCCATATTTGACCCAATCATGGGTTGAAACAACCCAGCATTGTCTATTTTGTATCTACTGTATCTATTCCCCAGTTGATTGATAGTTTTAAGAAATGCAAACTTTTTTTGTATTAGTTTTTGAACTGTTATCTTTAAATATGCAAAAGAGGCATTATCTAATTAAATGTGCACTTATTTGCATATATTTCGAAACAATAGATAATACCAGGTTCAAAATTCTTGTTTCATTTTGCTGACATATTAAAGTTAAATGTTTTTACAGAAGGGATTTTCGATATTTCTTTTTATCACTTCATAAATCAGAAAATACTGTCAACAGAGAAAAAAATTAAAATAAAAAACGTGTTTTTATGAATAAAATGTATAAAATCAAGCAAATGATATATAAAAAAACCCTTCAGTAAAATCCTTCAGAATATATATGGGAATAAATCTGTAAAGTTTGGTGTATGTAAGTGCTGCTGAAGCGGAGAAAAAAACTTTTTAAAGATATGTATTGGAATTAAAACAAGATATTATAAAGAGCAAAACAGCTCAAAATCTGACCAGTGCAAAAAAAAAAAAAAAAAAAAAAAATTTTTTGCCTGCAGCATTAAATACTTTTTGGTCGAATATGCATGAGAAAAATGGATTTACAGAAATTAGGTTTCTGTCAGATCATGACCTGAACCCTGAAAAATAATGGCTTTGCTTTCTATGAAATGAGCAAGATCTGTTGTGGAAACAGTCACAAACACAAAGTGATTGTATATTGGCTTTCTTTGTCTCTTTCTTTGTTTCTTTGTTCTGAAATCCCTCAACGGAGGTTAGTGAGTGCATCTGGCACGCTGTTCTGGCCATTTGCCACAACTCACACAAATCTGTTGCAGCTGAGCTGCAAATTCAGATGGAGTCGCCCAGTGAGACCAGGGTTGTGTCTGAAATCACCCCTTATACCCTTAAATAGGGCATTATTTGAGGGGGCAGCCGTTTGTAGTAGTGTCTGAAACCATAGTGGACATTATCAAGTGCACTTGTTCAATCCCATGATGCACCACAGTAACAAGTGTACCACTGATGTACACTTAATGGCAAGAGAATCCCCATAATGCACTGTGAGAGTCACGCACGTAATGAATTCCTGTGTCGGTCCAGAAGATGGCGCCTGCAGCTGAATCATCCATCAGTCCATTTTCCAAACCGCCGGTCCAGCATTATATCATACAACAATTAATTTTTAATTGATTATTAAATTGTTTAATTAAGGTTTATACATGATAGAATTCATTACTACTGGAGCTGCCCGTTTGCTAAGTTTTAAATGATTATGAAACAAGCAAGCACAAACTATGCAAAAGCGGCACACATAGTGTCTGAATTCACTCACTCGTTCTCATTCACTCCCTCAAGTGAACTATATTAGTGGAGTAATGTAGGGAATAGTGATTAGGGGGTGATTTGGAACACAGCCCAGGAGACGCTCAGCTGAAGGTGAAGGAATGGAAGCGAATCACACCTGACACAATCTGTCATTTAAAAAGACACACCTTCACCTAAATCTTGGGAAAACATCATCATCATTCGATCTTTACTAGACCAAACATGCTCCTCTTGATGCATCTGAAGAGGATAAAACTGCTCTTTCTCAACACTTGAATCAAACATAATGAAAATCTGCAATGATAAAGATATACCCTGTTAGCTTTAAGTTACAGAGGACATTAATGAGTGGTGTTTGATAAGTCAACCATTAGGATTACTTTTGCGCAGTTATTGTTAGTGACGTGAATCTTAAATGTGCCCTAGAATCAAAAACTGAATTTATCTTGGCATAGTTGAATAACAAGAGTTCAGTACATGGAAATGACATACAGTGAGTCTCAAACTCCATCGTTTCCTCCTTCTTATATAAATCTCATTTGTTTAAAAGACCTCCGAAGAACAGGCGAATCTCAACATAACACTGACTGTTACGTAACAGTTGGGATCATTAATATGTACGCCCCCAATATTTGCATATGCCAGCCCATGATCAAGGCATTACACAAGGGCAGCCAGTATTAACGTCTGGATCTGTGCACAGCTGAATCATCAGACTAGGTAAGCAAGCAAGAACAATAGCGAAAAATGGCAGATGGAGCAATAATAACTGACATGATCCATGATAACATGATATTTTTAGTGATATTTGTAAATTGCCTTTCTAAATGTTTCGTTAGCATGTTGCTAATGTACTGTTAAATGTGGTTAAAGTTACCATCGTTTCTTACTGTATTCACGGAGACAAGACTGTCGTTATTTTAATTTTTAAACACTTGCAGTCTGTATAATTCATAAACACAACTTCATTCTTTATAAATCTCTCCAACAGTGTGTAATGTTAGCTTTAGCCACGGAGCACTATCAAACTCATTCAGAATCAAATGTAAACATCCAAATAAATACTATACTTAAGCAATTAGACATGCTGCATGACGAACACTTTTTAAAGATCCATTTTGAGGGTTATATTAGCTGTGTGAACTTTGTTTATGCTGTTTAAGGCAAGCGCGAGCTCCGTGGGCGGGGAGCACGAGAATTTAAAGGGGAAGCGCGCTAAATCGGCGCATATTTAATGATGCCCCAAAATAGGCAATTAATAAAAAAAAATCTATGGGGTATTTTGAGCTGAAACTTCACAGGGGACAACTTAGACTTATATTACATCTTTTAAAAACACGTTCTACGGCACCTTTAACCATTAGGCTTCTAGAGACAGAATATTATAAATCAATAAAGCAAATCTAGGCTGATTTATATTGTTGCAAAAATGTAAACTATTATCGCACAGCTAAATATATGAAACTGGATATATCATCATCATGACATTCGATTCATAAGCTTTCATTTAGATTTTGATCTTGAATATCTTCAATATCTTCAATATCGATTAATTTGGCTAAATATCAGGTACAGTATAAGGACTACATGTTAATTTTTCTCAAGAAAACAAATCTAAGCTGACAGGGAACCCTGTCAGCTGTTATTATTATTAAAGGTTATAATGAACTCATTCTTATACAATATAATGTGTTTTTTAATAATAATGTTATAATATTTCTAATGATACAAGTAAAATATAATAAATATATAATATAATGCATATATCAAGCAAAATGCTCCTCTCTAGAGTTCATTTTTCTAGCTAACTAACATGCTATGGGTTTTATTCACATCTTTCCGCGATTTCAGTAAGTTGTACTGTATCTTTCAACACACCTTCTGATTTCATTCATGTTTACTTGGTGCTATAATGAGGGAAACAGATCGGTTCATGTGCCGCTTGAACTGAGGCGCTGAGCGATCTGTCATGTGAAAAAGAGCAATAATTTTTATCGATATTTAATGTCCGCATATTTATTTATTTGGTGATTAGCTGTGTAATAGGCGCACACACAGAGGCCACCTACTGGCATATAAAACAATAGTTTGAATATCCACAAATATATTTTAGATTACTTTGACAAGTCATAATTCGAGTCAGAATAATACACTTTTGCCTTGTTTCTAGTCCAAATATCTTTTTCTAGAGAAGTAAAAATTATTGTCTTGTTTTCAGAAAGAACAAGTCTTTGCTTAAAACTTAAAGCTTAAAAATAATCTGCCAATGATGTAAGCAAAGTAGTCTTATTTCAAACCGAAAAAAAGATTATTTTTCTTACCCCATTGGCAGATTATTTTGCTTTTTTTAAGTTTTGTTTTAAAATTTTGACATTTTTTTCTGAAAACAAGACAATGTAGAGATAATAGAGACAATATTAGAGATATTTCAATGATAATTGGACTAGTAAGACATCTGATTCGAGATATCTCTAAACAAATATGTTTTGATTAGTATATTTAAGATATCTGTAATAAGATATCTGCACGTGCCATGTTAATTAGATATCATTTATCTGTACCTATATTATTTATGTACCTGCTGCTCCTAGTCAAATCTGCTTTTGCTGTCAAGGAGAGAAAAGCTTCTGGATGAATCATAATGGTGGGAGAATCGAAGCTTTTCGAAACTTTGATTCAATTGAACCAATTGCTTCGTAAAACGATTCACTGTTTCGAAGCGCTCGAAACGCCACACACTGATGACCCCTGCTGGTCAAAACTGTGTCAATGCAACGAAAACTCTGCCAAAACATGAATAAAACACCTTTTAGAAACTAATTGAACACGTTTTATTAAAAGTGTAATCTATTAAATGCAATAAACAAATCATCTAATGCCATTAAACAGGGGCGTCACTAGGCCCTTTTTAGGGGGGCTTCAGCCCCCCTAAACTTCTGCCCAGCCCCCCTAAAAAAATATTTGATTAATAAATTTTTGATCGCTTCAGTCCCCTTTAAAAAACTCATTTGAAACGGCGGCAAGCTGCGTCAAGTTTCGGCTCCTCCCCTTATCTGAGTCTGCTTGGATTTAGCGCATTTTTCAATCTGCAGGGGCGCCGAGCAGAGCGAACATCAGAGAGCACAAGGTGTGTGCGTGCATTTATTGATAGATTGCTAATGCTATGATATGATATTACATCTGCATTGGTGCAGTTCTTTGTCATAAATGCATTGCAGTTTACATAATGTAATGTTACTGGAGCATTGGGAGCACACGGCTCGGTTTCTCATCCAATACCAATACGTTTCGCTGCGTTCACCTTCAGCCCTTGTGTGATAGTTGTTTTTTTATTCCTACAAAAATGAAGTGATTAACACCCATGAAAACATACTTTAGATTCAGAAAACGATCATGATTTATTTTAATTTACTTTTTACAATTACAGACATATTATAATGTATTTTGACATTACATTATGCAGCCATGCACAGAAATGACACACATCATTGTCTGAAAGCACTAGATGGCCCAGAGAGAGAATGTGGAGTTATTTTGTTTTGTATTATTAAATATAGTTTTGTATTAAGTAATAATGAATCAGGAGGAGTGTCATGATACATAAATTAGAGTAAGCGTAGAGTAAAGGGATTTTTGATTTTCTTGATTTATACTATTTATACTAGATTTGTACTTGATTTATAGAAGTGGCAAATTGATAATCCATGTTGTTATTTTTAATAAATATAGAACAGATTAATCATATTGCCAATAGACAATTACATTAATACATGGTTTGTCTATATTCTTAATGAATATTAGCTGGTTAGTTAAAATACTTAAAATGACATCAATTTTCATGGGGTGACTTTATGAATATCCAACCGTATTGTTGATTATAAAGGCTAAAAAGCTAAAAAAACTAAAATAATTTATATTTCATTGTAGATGGATATACGACATTTTTTTTATGTGAGCATAGAAATGCAAACAGTAAAATGTTGTGTTTGTACTGGAAACATGTGTGCGTGTGTTTGTACAGTGAATGAATCAGGAGGTCTTCATTGTAAAAAAAAAAAAAAAAAAAATCAACATTCCCTATTTTCTAGTGGTCACATCCAATAATTATTTTTTTATTACAGTGTTGTATATGGCTCAGTCAGTACTCCTACTCCCATATATGAAATACAGGGAATACAATGGAATAGTGGATTGCAGTAAGGTTAGTAGCATACCACCCTACCCTAATAGTCAAATAATATTTTTTTAATCATACCCTTATTGGGGGCTGAGCCCCCCTAAAATCAAAATCCTAGAATCGCCCCTGCCATTAAATGTGAAGTGTCTGCATAATATGTGTTATTTTATTCAATTGTAGGCCGAAGCTTGGTTAATCAGACCAGTAAGAGACTAAAACTGTTCCATTTAATTATATTAAAATGTTAATAAAATTTTTATTATAAACTACATTTTGCAGTCAAGACTGAAGAGCAATGAAATTATAAAAACGTGAAATGGTACAAATAAAGTGTAATGCTTCAGAATCAAGGCTGACCGAGTCAAATTTTGATTTTATAAAGATTACAAGTTAAGAAAAGTTAAACTGGTACATGTAGGCTACTAATAATGACATTGATTATTACATTTATGTTGAACATGAATATGGTGCCTTATGCAGGTTTCCTATTTAGCGAATAGGCCACAAGGTGGGAGTGTTGCATTATATATAGCAATCCATGATGCAGAAATATAATTTTGATCGTATGTTTAGGTCATTTTCAATTATAATTGTATAATCTTGAATTGGATTGGTGACTAGGCAAAATTTATATTGTAGTTAAATCCCATTTAAAGGGATAGTTCACCCAAAAATGAAAAATCTGTCATTTACTCATCCTCAAGATGTTCCAAACCTGTATGAATTTCTTTCTTCTGCCGAACACAAAAAAAGATATTTTAAAAAAATGTCAATAACCAAAAGTTGATTGACCCCATTGACTTTCATAGTATTTTCCCCCATACTATGAAAGTCAATCATCAGTTTGTTTACCCATATTCTTCAAAATATCTTCTTTTGTGTTAAACAGAAAATAATGATGATAGAATTTTCATTTTTGGGTGAACTATCCCTTTAATAATCAATTATAGGTCTATTTCGACCTCTGATATTGTGTTATTTGACCCTTTAGGAAGTTACGCGTCACACTTTTTCTTTACCGTGCCAAAAAAGCACTCACATTTAATAACCAGATTCAGTTTGAACAGCCTTAATGTGTCTTTGAAGAGAACACTTGATGCAGGTCTTTCGAATGAGAAAATTTGCTGTGCTGGAAGCATCCGTCAGACCCGGCACACTTCCTCACGCCCCTCGCCTTGAACCGTGCTGTCATTATTCTGTATGATGACAATCCATTGGTGGAGATGAATGAAGCCGCTGTCAGCTGAACGCACCTCTTCAGTCCCGGATGGGTTCCTCATCACTCTCTCATGATCTGTTTCCCCAGTAACAGTCACAGTCTCAGAGAATGTGTGTCGAGTTTAGACAGGAGCAAGAGGCCAAGATAACATTTTGTTATCTAATGCAATGACCCTCTGACAATCCTCGTGATGAAGGGCATCTCAGGAACTGCTCTCCAGCGGATCAGGGTGTCCTGGAGGGGTGAAGGTGCAACATCTAGCTTCTGGGGTACCTCAGGGCTCGGTGCTTGGACCGCTTCTCTTCTTCATCTACATGTCATCAGTAGACTTGGTAATGCGATATATCGCAATAATGAATATGCACAATATTGTCATCATGGGCATTTCAAAATACCGTAAATAATAATTTATTATTAAAATTTTTATAATGCATTTAAGAATACTTTCCCAATCAACCGTATAAAATGCACAACACCGATGTATTCTGTGTCAAAGCAACATGCGCTCAGATGTAAACAAACCCAACCTGCATAAGAAGCACATGGCAGAACGAGGGAAGGAAACGAGCTGAATGAAAGTGCACGTTCACTCTCTGACAGCAGAGGGCGCTGATGGAACAGCAGAAATGCAGCGGTTACCCCGGAAACCCTGTAAACAAAGCAGCTGCGCTAGTGACGTTTTTAAAAAGCTTCAAACAGCCATTCATTTTTTGTAATCTCAATGTTTTTCATCACAGCACCAAATACTTAATACTTAAAGACTTAATAGGCTATTTATTTTCAAACTTAAACATTTTTATATTTTAATCTGGACTACAACATGGCCTAATGATTAGAAATGTTCTGATTATGTGTTATTGTGTACTTTCTTTAAGTACAACTTAATTAGACATTATTAAAAAATGCATATTTAAAAAATGCACTTAAGCGTGTTAATTAATATTGACATTAAAGTCAACTTAATTAGACATTATTACAAAGTGCATTTTTACAAATTGCACTTAAGTGTGTTAATAAATATTGTCATTAAAGTGTACTTTCTGTAAGTAAAACTTAGACATTAATACAAAGTGCATTTTTAAAAAAGTGCACTTAAGCGTGTTAATATTGACATTAAAGTGTACTTTAAGTACAACTTAATTAGACATTATTAAAAAATGCATATTTAAAAAATGCACTTAAGCGTGTTAATTAATATTGACATTAAAGTCAACTTAATTAGACATTATTACAAAGTGCATTTTTAAAAATTGCACTTAAGTGTGTTAATAAATATTGTCATTAAAGTGTACTTTCTGTAAGTAAAACTTAGACATTATTACAAAGTGCATTTTTAAAAAAAAGTGCACTTAAGCATGTTAATAAATATTGACATTAAAGTGTACTTTAAGTACAACTTAATTAGACATTATTACAAAGTGCATTTTTAAAGAGTGCACTTAAGCATGTAAATAAATATTGTCATTAAAGTGTACTTTCTGTAAGTAAAACAGACATTAATACAAAGTGCATTTTTAAAAAAGTGCACTTAAGCATGTTAATAAATGTTGTCAATAAAGTGTACTTTCTTTAAGTACAACTTAATTAGACATTATTAAAAAATGCATATTTAAAAAATGCACTTAAGCGTGTTAATTAATATTGACATTAAAGTCAACTTAATTAGACATTATTACAAAGTGCATTTTTAAAAATTGCACTTAAGTGTGTTAATAAATATTGTCATTAAAGTGTACTTTCTGTAAGTAAAACTTAGACATTATTACAAAGTGCATTTTTAAAAAAAAGTGCACTTAAGCATGTTAATAAATATTGACATTAAAGTGTACTTTAAGTACAACTTAATTAGACATTATTACAAAGTGCATTTTTAAAGAGTGCACTTAAGCATGTAAATAAATATTGTCATTAAAGTGTACTTTCTGTAAGTAAAACTTAGACATTAATACAAAGTGCATTTTTAAAAAAGTGCACTTAAGCGTGTTAATATTGACATTAAAGTGTACTTTAAGTACAACTTAATTAGACATTATTACAAAGTGCATTTTTAAAAAGTGCACTTAAGCATATTAATACATATTGTCATTAAAGTATATTCTTTTTAAGTACACTTAAGTGGCCTTTAATTTTAATTATATTATATTATCTGCAAGTGCACTTTTTAAAAAGTATACTTTTAAGATTTGAAAAAGTACACTTTCAATACAATTTAGTGCACTTCTGTAACCAATGTAGCTATTTGCTCAATCTTATTTAATGCATTAAATATTGAGAACTTATTGTAAAGATGTTCTTTTCAGAAAACATGGTTTTTCCTATCACTGCTATACTCATGACACACAACTCTAGCTCTCATTCCAGACGGATCAGTTTTGCCTTATACAACAGGAAGATCAGCCCTTCCTATCTGACAAATGTTTTCAATTCTAGGCAACACTTTAAAAGATTGTGGCGCTCTTCTCCTTGGTCACTAAAGTCACTGGTTTATGAAGATGCAAACAAATGAAGGCAGATGAGCTGTGGCAGGTTTCCCACGTTTAATTAATGTCATGCAACCTCAAACTCAAGAGTGTAACTCGCAGTGCTGACAGTCGAAATGAGGGGAAAGAGAGAAGATAAACCCGAAAGAGAGGTTTCATGAATAATCGGAGGCGGCAGTCGCGGCCCTTACTCCTGTGCACTGGAGCTGCAAAACACCCCAGAGATTCACTGGAGAACTTTGTCCTGCTCTCTTTGTTTGCAATGGCATCATAACTAATATGCTTTTGTCTTCTCATACATAATCATGCCGATCGCCTGTCTGAGGTCGGACATGATTAAAAATCCAACGTGGAATGGAAAAACAAGACTGTTCATTGTATATATATAACAAACAGACACACTACAGTTAAAAAATTTGTGGTCAGTAAGATTTTTTTTAAAGAAATGAATACTTTTATTCAGCAACGATGCATTAAACTGATCAAAAGTGACAGTAAAGATTCATCATATTACAAAAGATTCTATTTCAAATAAATGCTGTTCATTTTTAAACTCCTGGAAAAGGATATCATGTTTTTTTCACAAAAATATTTTAAAATCTGTTTTCAACACTGATAATAATCTGAAATGTTTCTTGAGCATCAAATCATCATATGAGAATGATTTCTGAAGGATCATGTGACACTGAAGACTGGAGTAATGATGCTGAAAATTCAGCTTTGATCACAGGAATAAATTACATTTTACTATATATTCACATAGAAAACAGCTGTTTTGCATTGTAATATTATTTCACTATTTTTACTGTATTTTTGATCTAATAAATGCAGCTTTGGTGAGCAGAGGAGAATTCTTTCAAAAAACTTACCGACCCCAAACCTTTGAATGGTAGTGTATATTTATTACATATTTACATATATTTCTAAAAAGCAATATATGGGGTTTTATGCCCTTTCCAAACAATTTTCTAATTAATTTATTTAGATTTTATTATATTTACAAAATGTAATCACATTTATTGGACAGAAACCTACAACATTAACTTTGTACAGTTTTTCTTTTTTGTCCTCTTGAAGATTAAAGGAAAAAAATAATTAATTTTTAATCATTTACATTACATTTACATTTATGCATTTGGCAGACGCTTTTATCCAAAGCGACTTACATTGCATTATACTATACATTTGTATCCGAGTATGTGCATTCCCTGGGATCGAACCCATGACCTTGGCATTGCTAGTGCCATGCTCTAACCACTGAGCTACAGGAAAGTATGTATGTAAATATGTAATAAATATACACTACCATTCAAAGGTTTGGGGTCGGTAAGTTTTTTGAAAGAATTCTCCTCTGCTCACCAAAGCTGCATTTATTAGATCAAAAATACAGTAAAAATAGTGAAATAATATTACAATGCAAAACAGCTGTTTTCTATGTGAATATATAGTAAAATGTAATTTATTCCTGTGATCAAAGCTGAATTTTCAGCATCATTACTCCAGTCTTCAGTGTCACATGATCCTTCAGAAATCATTCTCATATGATGATTTGATGCTCAAGAAACATTTCAGATTATTATCAGTGTTGAAAACAGATTTTAAAATATTTTTGTGAAAAAAACATGATATCCTTTTCCAGGAGTTTAAAAATGAACAGCATTTATTTGAAATAGAATCTTTTGTAATCATACCTTAATTAGTAAAAAAATACTAATATAATATAATATAACTTTGTACCGTAATTTTTCTTTTTCACCCTCTTGGAAATTAAAGGGAGAAAACATATCACATAACATAACATAACATAACATAACATATAATATAATATAATATAATATAATATAATATAATATAATATAATATAATATAATATAATATAATATAATATAATATAATATAATATAATAACTTTGTACTGCAAGTTGTTCTTTTTTGGCCTCTTGGAGATTAAAAGAAACAATTAATTTTGTCTCGTCCCTCGATTAGTAAAAAATACACTATAATATAATATAATACCATTTTTTTTAAATAAAATGCCTAAGTATTATGTACAGTTAATAAAGAAATATTAAAGTCTGTACACTAATGTTTAAGTTTTGTCATTATACACCACTGATTTTAATGTTTAGCCCATAAAATAAAATGAAATTTGTGAAATTTAATGAAATTCGTGAAATGAGGGATGAATCAGAATCATTTTCTGTGGTAATCAATAACTTCACTATTGAACTCATGACCTTCCTTTAGTGTGTATTGTATATCAAATACTTCATTTATAAACTAACCATATGGCACTCTGCTGTGATCATGTGACATATAAACTCCCTCTTACAAAATATCATATTTCCTTATTGCTTTGTTCCGAGATGACAAAGAAATTCCTCATCTAACCTCTTTATTCAGCACGTCTGAACCAAAGAAATGAATGTGTCACGCTAGAATTGCCATCATTCTTCTGCAATAAAAGGGGCTGGTGTCAGATATTGGCTTTTGTAAAGACCTAGACGGTGTGTAATTTGACTAATGGCTTCTTCCCGGTCAGAATCTGCATCTTTTGCTCCTGCACGATGAACACAATTAAATATCCCTCTGAAAATCAGAGCGAAATGTCACAGCCAATATCGTTATTTCATTGTATTCCCTCTGATCAGAGTGTCTGGGGTGGCGGGATCGCTTCTGTTTGGATGATTGAGGCAGTGGAGAGGAAGACAACACGCATCCCATGATGCATCTGTCTCTGAATGGAGCGTATTTACTTTCTTTTGCACTCATTTTTCTTCTACGCAGCAGGAGATGAATTACCCGGGGAATGGATTCGGAAGCGGCGCTCCCTCATTCCAAGTCTTTTTCTTCTCCCGCGTGGAGTTTGACAGACGACACACAGGCTGATCAGGACCCACAGCGAGGTGAAGGGCAACTGAAAGACTTCCGCTAGAGAATCTGAAGCGCAGAATGAGATTGTGAGCTACGGAAAAACAATGCATTTGTGTGCTGTGTGTTTGTGTTTTCTCCTGCTAACGGTGTGAGATTACAAAGGCCCCACGCATGAAAAGAGAGCAAAGGACATCACTGAGAACATCTGAATACAGCAACATGACTGAACGCCTCTCTTTTATTTCTATACACATTTGCAGTGAGCTAGTGTTGGTCAAAAACTACCCAAACACTGGGTTGTTACGTCCGACCCATGATCTGGGTAACACAAAAACTACCCAAACACTGGGTTGTTACGTCCGACCCATGATGTGGGTAACACAAAAACTACCCAAACACTGGGTTGTTACGTCCGACCCATGATGTGGGTAACACAAAAACTACCCAAACACTGGGTTGTTACGTCCGACCCATGATCTGGGTAACACAAAAACTACCCAAACACTGGGTTGTTACGTCCGACCCATGATCTGGGTAACACAAAAACTACCCAAACACTGGGTTGTTACGTCCGACCCAGGATCTGGGTAACACAAAAACTACCCAAACACTGGGTTGTTACGTCCGACCCATGATCTGGGTAACACGAAAACTACCCAAACACTGGGTTGTTACGTCCGACCCATGATCTGGGTAACACAAAAACTACCCAAACACTGGGTTGTTACGTCCGACCCATGATCTGGGTAACACAAAAACTACCCAAACACTGGGTTGTTACGTCCGACCCATGATCTGGGTAACACAAAAACTACCCAAACACTGGGTTGTTACGTCCGACCCATGATCTGGGTAACACAAAAACTACCCAAACACTGGGTTGTTACGTCCGACCCATGATCTGGGTAACACAAAAACTACCCAAACACTGGGTTGTTACGTCAGACCCATGATCTGGGTAACACAAAAACTACCCAAACACTGGGTTGTTACGTCCGACCCATGATCTGGGTAACACAAAAACTACCCAAACACTGGGTTGTTACGTCTGACCCATGATCTGGGTAACACAAAAAACTACCCAAACACTGGGTTGTTACGTCCGACCCATGATCTGGGTAACACAAAAACTACCCAAACACTGGGTTGTTACGTCCGACCCATGATCTGGGTAACACAAAAACTACCCAAACACTGGGTTGTTACGTCCGACCCATGATCTGGGTAACACAAAAACTACCCAAACACTGGGTTGTTACGTCCGACCCATGATCTGGGTAACACAAAAACTACCCAAACACTGGGTTGTTACGTCCGACCCATGATCTGGGTAACACAAAAACTACCCAAACACTGGGTTGTTACGTCCGACCCATGATCTGGGTAACACAAAAACTACCCAAACACTGGGTTGTTACGTCCGACCCATGATCTGGGTAACACAAAAACTACCCAAACACTGGGTTGTTACGTCCGACCCATGATCTGGGTAACACAAAAACTACCCAAACACTGGGTTGTTACGTCCGACCCATGATCTGGGTAACACAAAAACTACCCAAACACTGGGTTGTTACGTCCGACCCATGATCTGGGTAACACAAAAACTACCCAAACACTGGGTTGTTACGTCCGACCCATGATCTGGGTAACACAAAAACTACCCAAACACTGGGTTGTTACGTCCGACCCATGATCTGGGTAACACAAAAACTACCCAAACACTGGGTTGTTACGTCCGACCCATGATCTGGGTAACACAAAAACTACCCAAACACTGGGTTGTTACGTCCGACCCATGATCTGGGTAACACAAAAACTACCCAAACACTGGGTTGTTACGTCCGACCCATGATCTGGGTAACACAAAAACTACCCAAACACTGGGTTGTTACGTCCGACCCATGATCTGGGTAACACAAAAACTACCCAAACACTGGGTTGTTACGTCCGACCCATGATCTGGGTAACACAAAAACTACCCAAACACTGGGTTGTTACGTCCGACCCATGATCTGGGTAACACAAAAACTACCCAAACACTGGGTTGTTACGTCCGACCCATGATCTGGGTAACACAAAAACTACCCAAACACTGGGTTGTTACGTCCGACCCATGATCTGGGTAACACAAAAACTACCCAAACACTGGGTTGTTACGTCCGACCCATGATCTGGGTAACACAAAAACTACCCAAACACTGGGTTGTTACGTCCGACCCATGATCTGGGTAACACAAAAACTACCCAAACACTGGGTTGTTACGTCCGACCCATGATCTGGGTAACACAAAAACTACCCAAACACTGGGTTGTTACGTCCGACCCATGATCTGGGTAACACAAAAACTACCCAAACACTGGGTTGTTACGTCCGACCCATGATCTGGGTAACACAAAAACTACCCAAACACTGGGTTGTTACGTCCGACCCATGATCTGGGTAACACAAAAACTACCCAAACACTGGGTTGTTACGTCCGACCCATGATCTGGGTAACACAAAAACTACCCAAACACTGGGTTGTTACGTCCGACCCATGATCTGGGTAACACAAAAACTACCCAAACACTGGGTTGTTACGTCCGACCCATGATCTGGGTAACACAAAAACTACCCAAACACTGGGTTGTTACGTCCGACCCATGATCTGGGTAACACAAAAACTACCCAAACACTGGGTTGTTACGTCCGACCCATGATCTGGGTAACACAAAAACTACCCAAACACTGGGTTGTTACGTCCGACCCATGATCTGGGTAACACAAAAACTACCCAAACACTGGGTTGTTACGTCAGACCCATGATCTGGGTAACACAAAAACTACCCAAACACTGGGTTGTTACGTCCGACCCATGATCTGGGTAACACAAAAACTACCCAAACACTGGGTTGTTACGTCCGACCCATGATCTGGGTAACACAAAAACTACCCAAACACTGGGTTGTTACGTCTGACCCATGATCTGGGTAACACAAAAACTACCCAAACACTGGATATTTACGTCCGACCCATGATCTGGGTAACACAAAAAACTACCCAAACACTGGGTTGTTACGTCTGACCCATGATCTGGGTAACACAAAAACTACCCAAACACTGGGTTGTTACGTCAGACCCATGATCAGGGTAACACAAAAACTACCCAAACACTGGGTTGTTACGTCAGACCCATGATCAGGGTAACACAACAACTACCTCAACGCTGGGTTGTTACGTCTGACCCAGGAGCTGGGTCACACAAAAACTACCCGATCGCTGAGTTGTTACGTCTGACCCATGATCTGGGTAACACAAAAACTGACCCATGATCTGGGTAACACAAAAACTACCCAAACACTGGGTTGTTACGTCTGACCCAGGATCTGGGTAACACAAAAACTACCCAAATGCTGGAAAATAACCCCCAAAAATGACCCAAATACTCAACCCAGGACTTGGGTAGAAAAAATAACCCAAGATTTTGTGTGTGAAAACATGTTAAAAGCTCATGTTAAATATATGGATCACATGTAAGAACAGATGTAAATTCCCATGTGACAACATTCATGAAATTCACAGCTTTCATACTGCAGAAAGTAGTGTACTATTTTGCGCATTAGAATTTTCTGTAAGGGTTTTCTGTGTGTGCATAATAACACACTACTTTCTGCAGTATATAGTATGAAAACTGTGAATAGTATGCAAAAATCGTGCGTAGAAAACCCAGGTTACCTACTACATTTGTCAAAATGTGCAGTCTGACCTATCCCACAATGTACTGCACTTGACTATATATAGAGTTTGACCTAACGAGTTTTACGAATAATCCAGAGGTGATATCAGCCAGTTTTGCTTTAACATTCCTATGCATGCTTCTATTTTTCAATGTTTACTGTTGAAATATCTTTTTAATTCCATTAGTATTGCTTTAAATTATTGCATGCTGTCTACTTTTGAGGGCATATTTAGTGCACTTTTAGGCCTATTTCATTTACTTTTACACATTTGGCATTCAAGCAATAAATCTTTTAAATTCATGCATTCACTGGGAATCAAACTCGTGACCTTCTCTTGCTAGCGCTAGATAGCTAAAGCAACATCGAAACAGGTAATATCATTACAGACCCACATAAGATAGCAATGCATGTAGATGATAAACAACCGAAGATGTCTATCCAAAATTGAATTGAACTGGAACGATCATCTTCAGCCTCATTCATGTTTCGATACACCTGAAAACAAAATCATCTTGAGGTGTTCTGCTGGCAAACACAGGCTCAAATCTCGGTTTGTTTTGTCATTCAAATATAAGAATATAATAAGCACAGACTAGTTGCCATCAGCTGATCCAAGTGAGTTTCGAAACTGAGGCGCGTTATTTCTCATTTCCAGTCTGCTGGCTGTCATTTATGTGACGCTTTGATGATAAAGTCATTATCTCCTCCTCTATTCAAAGCCTGTCACACCTCAGCTCAGCGTGAGCCGCAATTAATTTCCTCAGCGCACACGCTTACATTTATTTGTCAATTTCCATTCAGAATTGTATATTCCACCAAAGGTTTCATTCTGAACGCATTTGATACTCCATCAGAGCGCGAAGGGTTGATGTTAAAATGACGACATGCATACAAGAAAGAAAATACGCGCGTGACAGCGTGTTATCAGACATTACAGGTGGGTGAGCTAAATCTACATGTTTGTCTCTGTAAATTATTCACTACTGTCAGACCCTCAAAGTGGATCTCCATCTAACCTAACTTATACTGATATTTGGCATCTCTTCCTAATAAATAAATATATAAATGCAATTCCCAAATGAGACTTGTGACAGACGCGCGAAGCTCCTTTTGCTGTAACATAAGTAAACGTGTTATTGTACAAAGTCTAACATGCCAGACGGTCTGCTGTGAAGTGATTTTCGTGACTAATCTTGCTTTCCCATTAAACTTGCATGCATGGGATAGCTTCAAACTCCAAACTATTATCAAACCATATGACTAGTGTTTTAAAAATGCATGTGAGAACAACTCCTGCGCGTGAAACTCGTTTTGGGGGAATCAAAGGGACACTGGGAAATAATTTATCAGCGTTGGAGAAGCTTCTGATATCAAATAAACAACCTAGCACATCAAACATAGGGATTTGAACAAGTAAATGTATTCCTTACTAAATCGATGATTGTAAAAAGCATGATGATTTCTTCCAGGCCTCAGTTGAGTCATTCTGTTATTTGGACTTGCAGAAGCAGATTAAGTCCACACGATGGCGCTCTCGACCACAAATTGCTCAATGGAAAGCACACTTGAATTCTCAGA
The DNA here is from genome assembly GCF_024489055.1 of Chanodichthys erythropterus. Lineage (NCBI taxonomy): Eukaryota > Metazoa > Chordata > Actinopteri > Cypriniformes > Xenocyprididae > Chanodichthys > Chanodichthys erythropterus. Next base: position 30,862,216 of record NC_090230.1, read on the forward strand.
CTTGACTTTGATCAAAATGTGCAGTAAACAAACAGAATGCTGGAAGGAATAGGCCTATACTGTATCCCACAGTGCAATTCACTCAACTTCCATGCATTTGAACTGGAAGCAATATTAAATCTGTGATTTGAAAGTGAAGGAATTCGAATTGCAACTAGATACAACACTGTATAACGATATTCATACATGATTTGTTCATACAAGTTTCAGAGAGTTATATTAGAACTACAAAAGCACTGAATAAGGTCTCATCTAAACTTTTCACACATTGGTCATATGATGAATGATTCATCAGTGGATGTTATTCCACCCCAACAAAGTTTGTCTTCATATTTTTCATCATCAAGTGTAAGTCGATCCACCAACGCAGGTTACTAGATGAAGTTAACTGATCTGTTGTTTACTATGAAAGCTTATTTTCGCCACATAAGAAAAAAATCATGCTTTGGTAAATCATAATTATGGCATAAAAAGTCAAAATTATGAGATGAAAAGTCGAAATTGACATTTGACTTGCCAGAGCATTATTATTTTTGTCTTCATATCTGGCAGAAATGGGCTTCCATGAATTGACAAACTAAATTGAAATCATGACCTTAAAGTCACAATTGACATAAAAAGTCAGAAAAAAGTTGAAATATTTTTAATCTCATCATTTTGACTCAAGTGACTTTTTATGTCATAATTGACTTTTAAAGTCATAATTTCAACTTTTCCTCTCATAATTATGACTTTACATCTCACAGTTATGATTTACCAGAGCATGATTTTTTTCTTATGTGGCAGAAATGGGATTCATCCATAGAAATATATGCATAGAATAAAACAAAGACCCTATAGAAAAGCAGAAGCTTGGCCGGATTTGAGAGTTGCTGATGGGTATAGTAAGTTGTTCAATGACAGTCATTATGTGTCGCTGTATTTTGATCAGTCTTTTAGGGCCTTGAAGAAGACTTGCGTCTTGAATTATTGCTCACATTCAGATGTATTGTATCCGGAGGCCTCACGGAGCGCTTTCACTGCTGCTTTTGCAGCCGTATCATCATTACATTGGGGATTTACAGCTACTGTCGGGTATGGGACACGAGGGTTATGAAGGGCTTATTTTAGAGCAGCATGTCACTCACTGTTTACATCTCTCTCTCTCTCTCTTCTCCCGCTCCTCCTCTACTTATCATGAACGATGCACACCCCATCCATCTGACTTTATTATAGCGGCTCCTGAATATGCAAAGCTCGTCTCAAATGAGACGCATCTATCTTGTGTCATATTGCCCTGCCTGCTCTCAGAGCCGGAGAACTGAATCTTGGGATATCTGTAGATATTAGACTTTGACATAAATTGAACTTTTTAATAAAACATTTACAGTGTCTGCTATTTTAAGGCTAGCTGTGGAAATACTATATACAGTGAAAATTTTATTTGAATGGACTGAAACCAGTAGGCCTAAATAAAGCCAAGATAAACATGAAATAATACATTCAGCTCCACTAGATGTTATTTCATTATTTGTTTGTTGGGTCATTGCTTTTCCTTTTAAATTAGATCATTTTTTATGTAGCAGTGGTTATCATGGAGTTGCTGTGTGGTTACCCGGCACTTGCTAGGTGTTGCTATAGTTACCAGTGTCTTTTTATATGGTTATATGGATTTATATGGTCTTTTTATGTGGTTGCCAAGGTGTTGCTATGGTAACCAGGGTGTTGCTATGGTTTCCAGGGTGTTGCTATGCTTACCAGGATCTTTTTATGTAGTTACCAGGGTCTTTTATGTGGTTGCCAGGGTGATGCTATGTGGTTACCGAGGACCTGCAAGGTTAGGTGACTTCCAGGGTGTTGCTATAGTTAAGAGTGTCTTTTAATATGGTTACCAGGGTCTTTTTATACGGAAACCAAGGTTTTGCTATGGTAACCAGAGTGTTGCTATGATTACCAGGATCTTTTTATGTGGTTACCAGGATCTTTTTGTGTGGTTGCCAGTGTGTTGCTATGGTTACCAGGATCTTTTTGTGTGGTTGCCAGTGTGTTGCTATGGTTACCAGGGACTTGCTAGGTGGGTGCCAGGGTGTTGGTATAGTTACCAGTGTCTTTTTATTTGGTTACCAGGGTCTTTTATGTGGTTTCCAGGGTGTTACTATGGTTACCAGGATCCTTTTAAGTCATTGCCAGTGTGTTGCTATAGTTACCAGGGTGTTTCTATGTGGTTGCAGGGGACTTGCTATGTGGTTGCCAGGTTGATGCTATAGTTACCAGTGTCTTTTTATATGGTTACCATGGTCAAGTTGCATAAACTTAGCCACTATGTTAAGACTGTGTCTGAAGAACTAGTTTGACTAACTAGCAAGAGGGCAATCAGTCTTACTTTTCCTATTTAAATTAGACCGATCTACCTTTTTATGTTACTGACCTTAAAAAGTTAGGACCAGTCTTGAAGAAAAATAAATCTTTAAGACTATAGTCTAAGAAGTATATGCAACCCTGTCTTTTAATGTGGTTGCCAAGATGTTGCTATGGTAACCAAGGTGTTGTTTTGGTTTTTAGGGTGTTGTTATAATCACCAGGATCTTTTTATGACATTACCAGAGTGTGTTTATGTGGTTGACAGGGTGTTGCTATGGTTACCAGGATATTTTTATCTGGTTGCCAGGGTGTTGCTATGTGGTCTGCAATCACTTGTGATGTTCTTCATTTGTACTTTTTTTAATTTCAGATAAAAGCTTCTGGTAAATGAATAAATGTAAATCATGTAAATGCTGAGACATTCTGAGAGTTTTGAGTCTGAGTTTCATTAATAGAAATGAGTTACTAAATTATTTTGAAAATACTGACAGGGATGTATTTGCTTAATATTAGACAACAAAATAAATTATTAAAATCGTTAATAATTAGAACATAATTTCAACAGCTCTTGAAAAGCTCAATGGGAAAGTATCAAAAACATGTTTGGTTTGAATTTTTGTATTTTAACTGAATGGAAAAATGGTTTTACAGTGATTAAATTGGTTATATATTTGTTACCATGGTTACTCATTTGTTTGATTATGTTCACCTGTGTCGTGTTTGGTTCCTTATTAAGCTTGTGTACTCAAGCCCTCAGTTTGTTTCAGTTACATTGTCTTTGCTATTTTGTTCCGCGGTTATGTTTCAGCCTCTCTGTGTTTTGGAATCCATTTTTGTTTTGTTTAGTTTGTTAAATAAAAGTTTAAGTGCTGCAACTGGATCCTCCTCTCTCACTTCTTCTTCCTTGACTGCGCATAACAATTTCTTATAAAAGTATATAATAATTTATAAATTATATAAAATATATATTTGTACTAAAATATAAAACATCCAGATTCATTTAAATCCAGATCCAAAACAGTACTACTTGAATTTATTATGTTACACTTTTATTATACTGTATACAAGCTTTTTCTATCAAGGCCAGAATGACTGTATTTTGCTGGTGTGTCGTAACAGTCATTGACGTGTGGTCTCTATAGAGGACTATAAACCAGACCCTTCAGAGAATCATATGTGAGCCATATCCATACTGTTTGTCATGATTTGTCATGATCAGAGAGTATTTTTTATCTGGGAGCGAGTGGGCAGGTTTGGTGCATCTGGCCGCACTGGGCATTTCTTTCGTTCAGATGGGCATTTGATGTGATGTCCTGTGACTGACGATGTGAAAAGAGCCCTTGGCACTGAGCTTGTAGGCATTAGCGCATGTGTTTCCTTTAGACAGCCGTTGATGAATATTTCAGCCAGTAGCAAGTCACGGCCCATCCCAAACTCACTCTTTACTGAACGCTCCCTTAAACGCTCTGGAGTGAGTTTCCCGCATGCATTAACTACCGTAGTACAATGCATCATTGGAGAAAGTCTTTATATCCAAACTATAAACTTTTATCCCAGTACTTCTGTGATTAATATGAATATTTGTAACACAGAAATAATTTATTAATGATTGATGCAGACTATTGAGTCAGTGAGTTTACCTGTTCGGCTGATGATGTTTAATGTCCTCAACAACCTCTTTACTCCCATTTAGCCACTTGTTAGCAACCGCCTTTTTCAAGACAAGCTTTAAAAAATAAATAAAATAAAATAACAAGAAGGTACACTCTAAAAATGCTGGGTTAAAAACAACCCAGTTGGGTTGAAAATGGACAAACCTGGCAATTTGTTTAATTGTGCTGGGTAGTTTTATTTAACCCAACTATTGATTAAAAATGACTATTTGTCTGGCTTAAAATGAACCCAAAATAGGTTGGAAATCAAAAATCAGACACACAATTACTAGAGGCAACAATAATAATCAAAAGGTGAACATTTATTAATAAGCAATTTAATGAATGTTTATTGTTTAATTATTATTAATAATAAATAATGTTCATTTATTAAACATATTCATACATGTTAATTTCCAACATATTTTGGGTTAATTTTAAGCAAGCAATACACTAATTTTTAAACAATAGTTGGGTTAAATAAAACTACCCAGCAGGTTGATCAAACATTTAACTCAATCACTGGGTTAAAAAAACCCAATTGTCTGAGTTAAAACAACCCAATTCGCTGGGTTAAAACAACCCAATTCTCTGAGTTAAAACAACCCAATTCGCTGGGTTAAAACAACCCAATTCACTGGGTTAAAACAACCCAATTCTCTGGGTTAAAACAACCCAATTATCTGAGTTAAAACAGCCCAATTCGCTGAGTTAAAACAACCCAATTCGCTGGGTTAAAACAACCCAATTATCTGAGTTAAAACAGCCCAATTCGCTGAGTTAAAACAACCCAATTCGCTGGGTTAAAACAACCCAATTCGCTGGGTTAAAACAACCCAATTCTCTGAGTTAAAACAGCCCAATTCGCTGTGTTAAAACAACCCAATTCGCTGGGTTAAAACAGCCCAATTCTCTGAGTTAAAACAACCCAATTCGCTGGGTTAGAACAACCCAATTCACTGAGTTAAAAAAAAGCCCAATTCGCTGGGTTAAAACAACCCAATTGGCTGAGTTAAAACAGCCCAATTCGCTGGGTTAAAACAACCCAATTCGCTGGGTTAAAACAACCCAATTCACTGAGTTAAAAAAGCCCAATTCGCTCGGTTAAAACAACCCAATTCGCTGGGTTAAAACAACCCAATTCGCTGGGTTAAAACAACCCAATTCTCTGGGTTAAAACAGCCCAATTCGCTGAGTTAAAAAAACCCAATTCGCTGAGTTAAAACAACCCAATTCGCTGAGTTAAAACAACCCAATTCTCTGGGTTAAAACAACCCAATTCTCTGGGTTAAAACAGCCCAATTCGCTGAGTTAAAAAAAACCAATTCGCTGAGTTAAAACAACCCAATTCTCTGGGTTAAAACAACCCAATTCTCTGGGTTAAAACAGCCCAATTCGCTGAGTTAAAAAAACCCAATTCGCTGAGTTAAAACAACCCAATTCACTGGGTTAAAACAACCCAATTTACTGAGTTAAAAAAGCCCAATTCGCTGGGTTAAAACAACCCAATTCGCTGGGTTAAAACAACCCAATTCACTGAGCTAAAAAAGCCCAATTCGCTGGGTTAAAACAACCCAATTCACTGGGTAAAAACAGCCCAATTCACTGGGTTAAAACAACCCAATTCGCTGGGTTAAAACAACCCAATTCTCTGGGTTAAAACAGCCCAATTCACTGGGTTAAAACAGCCCAATTCTCTGGGTTAAAACAACCCAATTCTCTGGGTTAAAACAGCCCAATTCACTGGGTTAAAACAGCCCAATTCACTGGGTTAAAACAACCCAATTCACTGGGTTAAAACAACCCAATTCGCTGGGTTAAAACAACCCAATTCTCTGAGTTAAAACAGCCCAATTCACTGGGTTAAAACAGCCCAATTCTCTGAGTTAAAACAACCCAATTCACTGGGTTAAAACAGCCCAATTCACTGGGTTAAAACAACCCAATTCTCTGAGTTAAAACAGCCCAATTCGCTGGGTTAAAACAGCCCAATTCTCTGAGTTAAAACAACCCAATTCACTGGGTTAAAACAGCCCAATTCACTGGGTTAAAACAACCCAATTCTCTGGGTTAAAACAGCCCAATTCACTGGGTTAAAACAGCCCAATTCACTGGGTTAAAACAGCCCAATTCACTGGGTTAAAACAGCCCAATTCACTGGGTTAAAACAACCCAATTCACTGGGTTAAAACAGCCCAATTCACTGGGTTAAAACAGCCCAATTCACTGGGTTAAAACAGCCCAATTCACTGGGTTAAAACAGCCCAATTCACTGGGTTAAAACAACCCAATTCTCTGGGTTAAAACAGCCCAATTCACTGGGTTAAAACAGCCCAATTCACTGGGTTAAAACAACCCAATTCTCTGGGTTAAAACAGCCCAATTCACTGGGTTAAAACAGCCCAATTCACTGGGTTAAAACAACCCAATTCGCTGGGTTAAAACAACCCAATTCTCTGAGTTAAAACAGCCCAATTCTCTGAGTTAAAACAACCCAATTCACTGGGTTAAAACAACCCAATTCGCTGAGTTAAAACAGCCCAATTCACTGGGTTAGAACAGCCCAATTCACTGGGTTAAAACAACCCAATTCGCTGAGTTAAAACAGCCCAATTCACTGGGTTAGAACAGCCCAATTCACTGGGTTAAAACAGCCCAATTCGCTGGGTTAAAACAGCCCAATTCACTGGGTTAAAACAACCCAATTCACTGAGTTAAAAAAGCCCAATTCGCTCGGTTAAAACAACCCAATTCGCTGGGTTAAAACAACCCAATTCGCTGGGTTAAAACAGTCCAATTCGCTGGGTTAAAACAGTCCAATTCGCTGGGTTAAAACAACCCAATTCTCTGGGTTAAAACAGCCCAATTCACTGGGTTAAAACAACCCAATTCACTGGGTTAAAACAACCCAATTCGCTGGGTTAAAACAACCCAATTCTCTGAGTTAAAACAGCCCAATTCTCTGAGTTAAAACAACCCAATTCTCTGAGTTAAAACAACCCAATTCACTGGGTTAAAACAACCCAATTCGCTGAGTTAAAACAGCCCAATTCACTGGGTTAGAACAGCCCAATTCACTGGGTTAAAACAACCCAATTCGCTGAGTTAAAACAGCCCAATTCACTGGGTTAGAACAGCCCAATTCACTGGGTTAAAACAGCCCAATTCGCTGGGTTAAAACAGCCCAATTCACTGGGTTAAAACAACCCAATTCACTGAGTTAAAAAAGCCCAATTCGCTCGGTTAAAACAACCCAATTCGCTGGGTTAAAACAGTCCAATTCGCTGGGTTAAAACAGTCCAATTCGCTGGGTTAAAAAAACCCAATTCTCTGGGTTAAAACAGCCCAATTCACTGGGTTAAAACAACCCAATTCTCTGGGTTAAAACAACCCAATTCTCTGGGTTAAAACAGCCCAATTCACTGGGTTAAAACAACCCAATTCTCTGGGTTAAAACAGCCCAATTCGCTGGGTTAAAACAACCCAATTCGCTGGGTTAAAACAACCCAATTCTCTGGGTTAAAACAACCCAATTCGCTGGGTTAAAACAACCCAATTCTCTGGGTTAAAACAGCCCAATTCACTGGGTTAAAACAACCCAATTCTCTGGGTTAAAACAGCCCAATTCACTGGGTTAAAACAGCCCAATTCACTGGGTTAAAACAACCCAATTCACTGGGTTAAAACAACCCAATTCGCTGGGTTAAAACAACCCAATTCTCTGAGTTAAAACAGCCCAATTCACTGGGTTAAAACAGCCCAATTCTCTGAGTTAAAACAACCCAATTCACTGGGTTAAAACAGCCCAATTCACTGGGTTAAAACAACCCAATTCTCTGAGTTAAAACAGCCCAATTCGCTGGGTTAAAACAGCCCAATTCGCTGGGTTAAAACAGCCCAATTCTCTGAGTTAAAACAACCCAATTCGCTGGGTTAAAACAACCCAATTCTCTGAGTTAAAACAACCCAATTCACTGGGTTAAAACAGCCCAATTCACTGGGTTAAAACAACCCAATTCTCTGAGTTAAAACAGCCCAATTCTCTGGGTTAAAACAGCCCAATTCACTGGGTTAAAACAGCCCAATTCACTGGGTTAAAACAGCCCAATTCACTGGGTTAAAACAGCCCAATTCACTGGGTTAAAACAGCCCAATTCGCTGGGTTAAAACAACCCAATTCACTGAGTTAAAACAACCCAATTCACTGGGTTAGAACAGCCCAATTCACTGGGTTAAAACAACCCAATTCACTGAGTTAAAACAGTTAAAACAACCCAATTCACGCCCAATTCACTGGGTTAAAACAACCCAATTCACTGGTTCAGTAAAACAGCCCAATTCACTGGGTTAAAACAACCCAATTCACTTTAGTTGGCCCAATTCGCTGGGTTAAAACAGTCCAATTCGCTGGGTTAAAAAAACCCAATTCTCTGGGTTAAAACAGCCCAATTCACTGGGTTAAAACAACCCAATTCTCTGGGTTAAAACAGCCCAATTCGCTGGGTTAAAACAACCCAATTCGCTGGGTTAAAACAACCCAATTCTCTGGGTTAAAACAACCCAATTCGCTGGGTTAAAACAACCCAATTCTCTGGGTTAAAACAACCCAATTCTCTGGGTTAAAACAGCCCAATTCACTGGGTTAAAACAACCCAATTCACTGGGTTAAAACAACCCAATTCACTGGGTTAAAACAACCCAATTCGCTGGGTTAAAACAACCCAATTCTCTGAGTTAAAACAGCCCAATTCTCTGAGTTAAAACAACCCAATTCTCTGAGTTAAAACAACCCAATTCACTGGGTTAAAACAACCCAATTCGCTGAGTTAAAACAGCCCAATTCACTGGGTTAGAACAGCCCAATTCACTGGGTTAAAACAACCCAATTCGCTGAGTTAAAACAGCCCAATTCACTGGGTTAGAACAGCCCAATTCACTGGGTTAAAACAGCCCAATTCGCTGGGTTAAAACAGCCCAATTCACTGGGTTAAAACAACCCAATTCACTGAGTTAAAAAAGCCCAATTCGCTCGGTTAAAACAACCCAATTCGCTGGGTTAAAACAACCCAATTCGCTGGGTTAAAACAGTCCAATTCGCTGGGTTAAAACAGTCCAATTCGCTGGGTTAAAAAAACCCAATTCTCTGGGTTAAAACAGCCCAATTCACTGGGTTAAAACAGCCCAATTCACTGGGTTAAAACAACCCAATTCTCTGGGTTAAAACAGCCCAATTCACTGGGTTAAAACAACCCAATTCTCTGGGTTAAAACAGCCCAATTCGCTGGGTTAAAACAACCCAATTCGCTGGGTTAAAACAACCCAATTCTCTGGGTTAAAACAACCCAATTCGCTGGGTTAAAACAACCCAATTCTCTGGGTTAAAACAGCCCAATTCACTGGGTTAAAACAACCCAATTCTCTGGGTTAAAACAGCCCAATTCACTGGGTTAAAACAGCCCAATTCACTGGGTTAAAACAACCCAATTCACTGGGTTAAAACAACCCAATTCGCTGGGTTAAAACAACCCAATTCTCTGAGTTAAAACAGCCCAATTCACTGGGTTAAAACAGCCCAATTCTCTGAGTTAAAACAACCCAATTCACTGGGTTAAAACAGCCCAATTCACTGGGTTAAAACAACCCAATTCTCTGAGTTAAAACAGCCCAATTCGCTGGGTTAAAACAGCCCAATTCGCTGGGTTAAAACAGCCCAATTCTCTGAGTTAAAACAACCCAATTCGCTGGGTTAAAACAACCCAATTCTCTGAGTTAAAACAACCCAATTCACTGGGTTAAAACAGCCCAATTCACTGGGTTAAAACAACCCAATTCTCTGAGTTAAAACAGCCCAATTCGCTGGGTTAAAACAGCCCAATTCACTGGGTTAAAACAGCCCAATTCACTGGGTTAAAACAGCCCAATTCACTGGGTTAAAACAGCCCAATTCACTGGGTTAAAACAGCCCAATTCGCTGGGTTAAAACAACCCAATTCACTGAGTTAAAACAACCCAATTCACTGGGTTAGAACAGCCCAATTCACTGGGTTAAAACAACCCAATTCACTGAGTTAAAACAGCCCAATTCGCTGGGTTAAAACAACCCAATTCACTGGGTTAAAACAGCCCAATTCACTGGGTTAGAACAGCCCAATTCACTGGGTTAAAACAACCCAATTCACTGAGTTAAAACAGCCCAATTCGCTGTGTTAAAACAACCCAATTCACTGGGTTAGAACAGCCCAATTCACTGGGTTAAAACAACCCAATTCACTGAGTTAAAAAAGCCCAATTCGCTCGGTTAAAACAACCCAATTCGCTGGGTTAAAACAACCCAATTCGCTGGGTTAAAACAGCCCAATTCGCTCGGTTAAAAAAGCCCAATTCGCTCGGTTAAAACAACCCAATTCGCTGGGTTAAAACAACCCAATTCGCTGGGTTAAAACAGCCCAATTCGCTCGGTTAAAAAAGCCCAACTCGCTCGGTTAAAACAACCCAATTCGCTGGGTTAAAACAACCCAATTCGCTGGGTTAAAACAACCCAATTCGCTGGGTTAAAACAACCCAATTCGCTGGGTTAAAACAGCCCAATTCGCTCGGTTAAAAAAGCCCAATTCGCTCGGTTAAAACAGCCCAATTCGCTGGGTTAAAACAACCCAATTCGCTGGGTTAAAACAACCCAATTCGCTGGGTTAAAACAACCCAATTCACTGGGTTAAAACAGCCCAATTCACTGGGTTAAAACAACCCAATTCACTGAGTTAAAAAAGCCCAATTCGCTCGGTTAAAACAACCCAATTCGCTGGGTTAAAACAACCCAATTCGCTGGGTTAAAACAACCCAATTCTCTGGGTTAAAACAGCCCAATTCGCTGGGTTAAAACAACCCAATTCACTGAGTTAAAAAAGCCCAATTCGCTCGGTTAAAACAACCCAATTCGCTGGGTTAAAAAAACCCAATTCACTGAGTTAAAACAGCCCAATTCGCTCGGTTAAAACAACCCAATTCGCTGGGTTAAAACAACCCAATTCACTGAGTTAAAAAAGCCCAATTCGCTCGTTTAAAACAACCCAATTCACTGAGTTAAAACAACCCAATTCACTGGGTTAGAACAGCCCAATTCACTGGGTTAAAACAACCCAATTCACTGAGTTAAAACAGCCCAATTCGCTGTGTTAAAACAACCCAATTCACTGGGTTAGAACAGCCCAATTCACTGGGTTAAAACAACCCAATTCACTGAGTTAAAAAAGCCCAATTCGCTCGGTTAAAACAACCCAATTCGCTGGGTTAAAACAACCCAATTCGCTGGGTTAAAACAGCCCAATTCGCTCGGTTAAAAAAGCCCAATTCGCTCGGTTAAAACAACCCAATTCGCTGGGTTAAAACAACCCAATTCGCTGGGTTAAAACAGCCCAATTCGCTCGGTTAAAAAAGCCCAACTCGCTCGGTTAAAACAACCCAATTCGCTGGGTTAAAACAACCCAATTCGCTGGGTTAAAACAACCCAATTCGCTGGGTTAAAACAACCCAATTCGCTGGGTTAAAACAGCCCAATTCGCTCGGTTAAAAAAGCCCAATTCGCTCGGTTAAAACAGCCCAATTCGCTGGGTTAAAACAACCCAATTCGCTGGGTTAAAACAACCCAATTCGCTGGGTTAAAACAACCCAATTCACTGGGTTAAAACAGCCCAATTCACTGGGTTAAAACAACCCAATTCACTGAGTTAAAAAAGCCCAATTCGCTCGGTTAAAACAACCCAATTCGCTGGGTTAAAACAACCCAATTCGCTGGGTTAAAACAACCCAATTCTCTGGGTTAAAACAGCCCAATTCGCTGGGTTAAAACAACCCAATTCACTGAGTTAAAAAAGCCCAATTCGCTCGGTTAAAACAACCCAATTCGCTGGGTTAAAAAAACCCAATTCACTGAGTTAAAACAGCCCAATTCGCTCGGTTAAAACAGCCCAATTCGCTGGGTTAAAACAACCCAATTCACTGAGTTAAAAAAGCCCAATTCGCTCGTTTAAAACAACCCAATTCGCTGGGTTAAAAAAAACCAATTCGCTGGGTTAAAAAAACCCAATTTTCTGGGTTAAAACAACCACACCGCTAGGTTTGTCCATTTTCAACCCAGCATTTTTTATTGTATGTCACATTTATCTTGAGCTTGTGTTTCAGGCATTTAATGAAAAACCCATTGACTTTGAGACGACAGATCTGAGAGTGTTAAAAGGCAACTGGCCTACAAAAATGCATCATCCCTGCAGCGCGTTATGCAATTCTAGTAACACAGAAATGACACACTAAAGTTTTAAACTCACAAATGCTTTTGTGAATTGTTTTGCATAAAAGCATCTGCTAAATGTAAATGCATTAACACTCACTAAACTAAACTTTAGTTTAGGTATCACAAGGTCTGTTGGTTACAATGGAAGCTTTGCCAGAGGTTTCTCCATTCCCGATCCATATCATGATGGGTTTGGATTTAAAGGTGAGGGTCTATGTCCAATAGCCTGATTCATCATGACCACAAAAGCCAATTATTCATGCTATCCTTCCTTTCTCTCTAGAAACTGCAGGATATAAGTGCAATTTAGAGAGATGATTATGATCGTTTTTAAACCAGCATAATCCTCCATTAAACTCCACATGGAAATGCACAGAGATTAGGCAACATATGCTGATTATGGAGGAAGGGCTTAAGAAACAAGCCCTGATGTCTAGACCATGACTATTTGACTGGGCCCTAAAAACAGAAAAATCAATACAGATCCCAGGGACTCGTAATGGTCCAATTACTGCTTGTAGGTTTGTCAATGCCGAGTCTCAGAGGACAGTTGCTAAAGGCCACTTGCATGCGTTTATTAGTGTACTGTTCTGAATCTATACATGTTTAATATAAGCAGATCTTGCAGCTTATACCAGTGTGCTTAGTTCCTGTGTGCAATTCTAATTAAAGCAATATTCCACAATGCACTAATGTATCCACCAATTATTAATCAAATTAACAAATGAACACCATCAACTCTGAAAAACAAAACTATTTTTCAATTTTTTAACATATTTTAACATTTTCCATAAATATCGATAATTAATATATTTTGTCATTACTGAAAATGTTTGATGAATCATGAAAAAATACAAATATTTTTCTATTTTTTTACATATATTAATATATTTTTAATAAATATCTAAAATAAATTGTCATTACTAAAAAAAAAAAAATTTTATAAATGCAATTTAAACATATGTAGAAACAATTACTAACACCATCAACAATCATAATCAATAAAAATATTAAAAACATATCAAATTATTATTATACTATTATTATTATTATTATTTCAAATTACTAATCAAATTAATAATTGCTCATAAGTATGACATTTTTTAAAATATTTTTCTAAAAATATATTTTTTTTTCTATATTAAAATTATATCAATTAAATGCATGAAAAATTTTTAATATATATATATATATTTTTTTTTACAGATCACATGTTTGTGTGTTTATATATGAAAAATAAATTAATATATTATGTAATAAATTTTTAAAAAAGTAAAATAATTTTTTGTATAGAACCAATTACTAATCAAATTAACAATCGGTCATAAGCATAATTTTTTTTTTTAATATTTTTCTAAAAATTAAAAAAAAAAAATCTATATTAAAATATTTTAAAAAATTACTTTTCATTATATATATATATATATATATATATATATATATATATATATATATATATATATATAAAATGTAACAAATATAAAAAAAGTAAATTTTTTGGTATAGAATTTTATTTAAATATTTTTCTAAAAATACATTTTTTCTATATTAAAATTTTATCTTTTCTTTAGGTTTATATAGTATAAAACCTTATTTAAAGAAAAAGCAAACATGGTTGATGGTCACAAAGTGGGCCACACAGATCCGTTACAAACTGATCCCAGGCGTTACTTCAGCAGGGGTCATTACAGAATGGCTGAAAGTCACTGTAATATTCATTATATGATGTCTGAACTAATGCCATTTGAATTCTTAGCAACTTCATTACTCATTTGTGGTCAGGCATTGCTCCACATTAGACCCTTGATTACCTCCCATCCTTCATCAGCTTTGCTTTCCATCCGGCCGCTGGATGAAAAATGTGTTAATATCGAAAGACATAAATCAAGGCTCATTGAGCAGATTCCCACCTCCGACCGGAAAGTTTTCAAACAGGTTCTCTGGAGTGCAGAGAGAGAGAGAGACTGCAGTTACTTAAATTACTGGAGGTGTAACAGGCATTAAAATAGTTACAAATATTTACATCTTCATACATACCAAAACTTCTCATTAACCTCATTAATATTTTAGGTGAATATTGTATATGAACTATATTTTAGAGTGTTGTTTAATTATGGCTGCATTGTCAGTGAATCTCAAACTTATGAGCTTCATTAACAAACACATAAAACTCTGTTTGAATCATTCATGCAGGACTAAATTCATTTCATTTTTCACAGAAATGCAGCATGCATACAGAGCTGCTAGATTGTTTAATATTTTCTCTTGTCTTTGAGCGACTAATCGTTCAGTCTGTGTTGCACGGAAGTCCGACCGGGTCAGAGATGGGACGTCTGGCTGCGTGAATGGTAAATTTAATAACGGAGCTCTAAGAGGCTTCTTTTAAGGCCATTAGTCAAAGGTAGGGACACTATCAGCAGGGTTGATTACAATACTGCTGAATATTCTCAAGGGGATCTGCTGTTCATTCATATTCCACCGTTTAAACAGCCCATTCATCAATTACTGTAGCACCGGCGGCGGAAAACACACATCCCAAACACACACGACTCCACTAACACAATGTCCACGAACAGCCTCCGCAGGCCAGGAGTCACCTGTAGCCCGTGCTGGACCACTAAATGACTCTCTGGAATACTTGATTCTGGTCAGCAGCATCATTCTGCAGTCAGATATTGGTATAATGATGCTGTTGTCACATGCAATGATTGTCCAACACAACAGTACTGGACTTACGCTTCATGCTTCACACTGTGTTTATGGTAAATGCACTAAAATGGAAGCCAGATTAATTAGCAGCACTGAACGAGGTAATGAACTGCATTTTAAATTTTTTTACAATGTTTCCTATATGGAAGTAAATTAATGACAAATGTTAAAAAATATGTGTTGCATTAACCACGTATGCCGTATATTTAAGCTATGAATATTTCAATCCAAAACATTTCACACACATTTTCATTATTAAAAATTCAATGATCCATATTGACCTTTTAGATTTCACTTTTGTTTAAAAATACAACCTATAATATTTTACAGGCAATTTTAAATTCATTTTATTTTGCTTCCACAAATTCAGTGGTTCAAATTCGACAGAAAATTCAACATTTGTTCCCCTGAGGTCCACTTATAATGTTATCAAGATTTTTACATAAAAAAGCATATAGTTTAGTAGAAATAAGCTATTTTCTATCCTGTTTTTGACCTTCTCTTTCAAACACTCAGTTTTGATGGGCATGTCTCATTCAAAACTTGGAAGTAAACGCCCACTGCTTTGATTGGGAAACAGTTTTGCATATTTAAATAATTTTCAACGTCCTCATCATTACACGTGCGATTGTTTTGAAAACTTTCAATGTTGAAAAATGGCAACCGGTGAAATTCAGCATTACATGTTTGAGTCAGAGTCTGAATCAGAAGACAATGCATAAGAAATAAATATTTATATTGTGAGGTAGTATTATATTTTATGACATATTAGTGTTAGGCGCTACAGTAAGGTGTTTATTACATAGCTGAAACATTTATGCTTATTGCATATAAGCTTCATAAGTCTTGGTTGTGGCAAATAATACATAAAGGTGAAGTAAAGTGAGTACATATCAAACAGTCTATAACAGACAAAGCAATAGTGATACGTAAAAACATACACTTGCGCTGTACTTGTGTTCAGTCTCTCTGAAAACCTGCGTTGAACTATCTTGTTTAAAAATGAATCTGCTGTAAATTGAAGCAAACACAAACCGTGTCTTACTGACGCAATCTGGAACTTCTTTAAAAATAAAGTTCATCCACGCTTTCTTAATGTTAGGATCACAAGGAAAGCAATGCAAAGACTATGTTTTTCCACAACTTCTCACTTCAAAAACGTCTTGTAATCTCGTATTCACTACTACATGACATGCATGAATCAGTGGGTGGGGCTAAAGAGGCAATGATGTAGAAGTAGGCGTCGTTCTGCTGTCACACTATTATGTCATACTGAGACAAAATCCGAAACTAGTCATTTTGGGAGCTTGGTTTCAATAAAAGCTGTTTTTGAACTAAAGAGGGAGTTTTGAAACTTACAGGATATTTTTAAAGGGGACCTATAATGCTCCTTTTACAAGATGTAATATAAGTCCCCAGAATGTGTCGTTTGTGTGTCCCTTTAAATGCAAATTAGCTGCTGCTCCCCGCCCCCTTTCCAAAAGAGGGCGGAGCTTTAACAGAGCTGAACAACAACAAAGCTGGAGAAACTCACGCAGCCAAAATGACAAAAGTGTTCAGCCTTACATTGTCGACACTGATGGAGAGACTCAGGAAGAAGTTACAACTTTTAGTAATTTCTGAATGGTTAGTGGATAAATTATTTTATTTCATTTTATTACTTATTATTCTTTATTTATTGATTTTATATGTGTGTTTTCATTGTACAGCACTTTGGTCAGTTTGCGCTGTGTGTAAATGTGCTTTATAAATTAAAATTACTTACTTACTTACTTATGTCGATTCAACTCATTGACTAGCATGTGCCGTCATGTTAATCTTTTGTGCAAATCCAGCGTTGAATTGACCCTCGTTTGTGAAGCAGTCCAGCGTAAAATACATTGCCAACTGTATATTGCCTCTTCTCTGATGACGAGGGCGGGGCAACCTGTCACTCACATGAGATCCACCAATAGCAAACCACAACCATCCAATCAAATTCCCCACAGAGAAAATCAAGCCCCGCTCTACATTTGTTCTTGTTTGCAAAGCCATTTCACTCGTATATACATCACAATAGGAAAGAAACGGTGAGCACAACTTCTGTTTCATGGTGACTTTAAGCTGTGAAGTTCAGCATGGAGAACCATGATACTGATACTTAACCTGTGCATGGTCTGTTAGACATCTCTTTCACTCACTTCACCTTCTTTAATCTCACACAGACACATTCTCTCACAGGCTCCGTTTCTCTCTCAGTGGTGGTCAGTCATTGGCTCGTGTCTTCATTAGTATGCTGGGAGCTTGTCTCTATGATGGGTGGTGACTTGGTTGGATGCACTCTCTCTGTCTCTAGTAAATGAGTATAATTATTTTCAGAGCTGCGGGCGACTCATGCATGTTTTATCCCTCCATCTGGACCGCGCGCCGCACCCCACAATTGTGATAAAAGATGTTTCTCAGATGCGTGTGCGTGGACGCGGCCGGCCCCAGAGGTGGTGGAACGGAACGGGACGGGGGGTGAGGCTTCACACATCCTGTGCAAATCGCAATGCATCTCTCTCGGCATGACAAACAGCGACTCATCTCTCCGGCGCGCATTTGGGCTCCGCGCGAACAGGAACTAGTGATCTGTGAAGTGACAAATGAACTTTGAAGCATTTTTTTGGTCTGGCAGAGAATGTGCGTGCAAAAAGTAGAAGGAAATACTATTTTGTCTTCCTGTGGCATCATTTGGTTTCTCAGGGGATTGTTAAAGGGATAGTTCACCCAAAAATGTCTTTTGTGCTCCACAGAAGAAAGAAATGATGGTTTTTGGGTGAACTATCCCTTTAAGAGAAGGAACTACAGGCGAAGAGACTTTTTTATCTTTGGTTTATTAAAATGAAACTTTGCCAGATGAAAATACACAAAGAATTTTGTATTTATCTGTTTAATTTGTTAAAATGTGCACATCTTATTAATATATGCATGCATTTGCATATTAGAACGAAGGTGATACAGACTGTAGAGAACACAGTTTCACAGCAATTCATAACTATTTTACGTTTTGCTTAATTGGTGGCTAATTTGTACAATCTCACTCGTAAGTTTTTGTACAATCTGCTTAATCGCCAAGGTCCAGAAAAAAGCCTCCACTGTTTGATAAGTCAAACTCCATATATCATTCATATCCAAGTAGCCTTTGGAGTATCATCACTGGCAGCTTCCAAGCCACTCCCTAGCAACCAAACAGAATACCCTAGCAACTGTTTAGCAACACCTTTATCTCTGCAACAGAACATCATAGAGACAGGTGGGTTGATTATTTAGATACTAGCAAACAGGACTTCCAACACATGCTAACATTGAACAGCTACATGCTAATGGTGATTAGCTAAGTGCTAAATCAGGCTAAAAACTTACTAAGAACTCTATAAAAACTCCATAGTAACCATCTATGACAGGGGTGGGCAAACTCGGTCCTCCAACCCTAATCAAACATACCTGAATCAGCTAACCAATGGCTTCAGGATTACTAGAAAACTAAAGGCAGGTGAGTTTTTCAAGGTTGGAGCAAAACTATGCAGGACAGTGGCCCTCCAGGACCGAGTTTGCCCACCCCTGGTCTATGACAACTACCAACCACCTAGCAACACCATAGCAACCACCCAGAACACCCTAGCAACCACCTAGAATACCTTAGCAACCACCTAGCAACTGCCCAAAACACCCTAGAAACTGCCTAGCAACAACTCATAACACCCTAGCAACCACCCAGAACACTTTAGCAACAGCCTAGCAACCACCCAGAACACCCTAGCAACTGCCTAGCAACACCGTGGCAACTACTCAGGATGCCATAGCAACCACCTAGCAACACCATAGCAACCACCCCAGAACACCTTAGCAACCGCCACCTAGAACACCTCAGCAACTCAACTGCCTAGCAACAACTCATAACACCCTAGCAACTGCCTAGCAGCACCCTAGCAACCACTCAGGATGCCCTAGCAACCACCTAGCAACACCACAGCGACCACCCAGAACACCTTAGCAACCGCCACCCAGAACACCTTAGCAACCACCTAGCAACAACTCATAACAGATACATTATACATTATACATTTACACATTTGGCAGTCGCTTTTATCCAAAGCGACTTACATTGCATTATACTATACATTTATATCTGAGTATGTGCAATCCCTGGGATCAAACCCATGACCTTGGCATTGTTAGGGCCATGCTCTAACCCCTGAGCTACAGGAAAGCTAGCAACTTATAACACCCTAGCAACCACCCAGAACACCTTAGCAAATGCCTAGCAACACCATAGCAACCGCCCAGATCAACCTAGCAACCACCTAGCAACACCCTAGCAACCACCCAGGATGCCCTAGCAACTGCATAGGAACACCATAGTAACCACTCAGAACACCCTAGCAACCACCCAGAACACCCTATCAACAACTTATAACACCCTAGCAACGCCCTAGCAACCACCCAGAACACCTTAGCAACACCATAGCAACCGCCCAGAACACCCTAGCAACTGCCTAGCAACCACCTAGAAACACCCTAGCAACTGAGTTTTGCCACTGCAAGCACCACTCACAATTTCTTCAGGAAATGTACATTCTAGTCTTTATAGTTATCGCTCTTGGTGTGAATGGGTCTTTAGGAGTGGTCCTTCATAATGCATTTCTTTTTAAAATCATATGTACACTGTAAATCAAAATCGCCATCTCGTAAAATACTTCAATTTTGAGCTCAGGTTGAAAAGTCACAACAACGTGATCATTAACTCAGTAGTCAGTAACTGTCAGATTCCTTTTGTCAAAAAAAAAAAAGTTATTTAATAAAATATTTCATAAAGCAACTTTTTTTAGAAGCAAGTAGCTAGAAGTCTAGGAAATAACCCATCAAATATTTATTTAAGGATAAATAATAAATAAATGTGTAAAATCAAAGGTATAGTGAAACATTAAGTTGCATATTTGCTTGTAAAAAAAAACAGCGATTTTCAAAAAAGCACCAGAACAAATTAAGCTTTTATAATGTTGTAGGCTATTTTTTGATATGCTTCGTATGACGAGAGAAAAAAAAAAAAAAAAACGTGTATTGGTTGTGTGTTTTTGTGGCTGATTATGTGAAATGGCCTCTCTCTCGGGCTCAATTTACATGCGCACATACGCAACAAAAGACATTACACAGATGGCACATACATGGAGTTCCATTTGCATACCAAAACTCTCTAAATGTCAACAGGGAGATATGCGGTCATATGCTGCGCCGTATCTCTTCTAGCCAACACACAGATATGTGCTTCATGTGCATACTAGCACACGAGTACAGCTGTTCCGCTGCATGTGGATATGAAACATCTCCAAGCGGAGGATTTCAGCTGGTCATTTATCTGAACGTCTCAAAGACAAATGTCCTTTCACAGTCAAGAGCCTTTGGTTTAGACAGCCAAGGACACGGGTTCTCAGTGATGTAAACTACAAAAGCAATTACCTTCACAAATAATGAAAATTCTGTCATCTTTGACTCTGATTCATGTCATTTCTGTGTGGCTTTCTTCGGAAAAGAGAGTGGCTGTGTCCAAAATCACCCCTTATACCCTCATTCACTATTCCCTACATTACTGCACTAATGACAACGAGTGAGTGAATTCAGACACTGAGTGTTTTGAGTTTGTGCTTGAATCACTTGAAACTTAGCAAACTGGAAGCTCCAGTAGTAATGAAAAGATTTACCTTGAACTCTGTCATGTATAAACCTAAATTAAATATCTGATAATCAATAAAAATGAATTTATACCTGTATGATATTACGCTGTACCCACATTGGACCAGCCGTTTGAAAAATGGATGGATGAATGATTCAGCGCCATCTTCTGGTCATTCTGTGCGCGATTCTCACAGTGCATTATGGGTATTCTCTAGCCGTTGAGTGTACATTGGTTGTACACTCTGTATTGCAGAGCATTGTGGGATTGAATGCACTTGATAACGTCCACTATGGTTTCAGACACCATTACAAATGGCTGTCCCTTCAAATAGTGCCCTATTTAAGGGTAAAGGGGGTGATTTCAGACACAGACAGTGATATTGTTGCATTTTGGCGTAAAATAAATTGCACGATTCTGATTGGTCATTTGCGCCATCTAGTGGTCTGTAATATTCTGCGTTGTTTGGCGCTACTTTAATGTTTCTCGTTCATGCAAAATGGTATTTGAACTCACATTAAACCCTTAACATTAAAATAAAATCGCGCAACACGCTCATGCCTATCCACCTTATTTTTCCAGTTTACAGCACTTTGATATTCTTCTCGTTATTTCCCTACTGCGGCTAATAAATCAGAAGTCTCAGATATTCACAGAAAACACCTTACCTTCACGTTGAAAAATAAGCTGGATAGACTAAACACGTAATACACATGTGCATGCTGTCACTGTTTTAACAGATTCGTTGTTAAAACGTTTTTGCAGTTAACATGATGACAACAACGGTATCGTTTACAAAAGTTTGCATTTTCAGGCCATTGTCGTGTAAATGAATGAAACAGCTGATAAAAGTAAAAAAAAAATATTTTTTAAAAATATTTTTTTTTTATTTTATTTGACATGGAATAACTCAGGAACACAATAAGATCGCTACAAAGTTCTTTTTTTGGTGATGCTCTCCTATATGTGAGCTGCATCTAGTTCAAATTTCGTGGTGATAGCATAAAGAATAGTTTGAAAAATTGTTGTTCATTTTTTCCGCAGCCAGGTGGCGCCAACGGGCGGTAAACTCTGGTTTAGAGGTGCTTCTCAGCAATCATTAGGAGTTTAGGAGTAGATGCATTAAAAAGATTAGATTCTAAGCTTTATGATGATATCTATTATGTGTTATTCCACATTGGAAAGCGAACATGGATGGGTCCGGGAACATTGGATACACACTCAATCCCGGCGAGATGAGAGACATGTTTTTAGCCAAGTATGTTAAATCATTCCGTGAGTAATATCTTGTGATCAACGCAATATATTATATTGATTTCGGATTCATTTTAATCTTGAGAATCTGCTTTAAATATTGATGTGCATTGATGTTTTTTATGATCTGTGCATTTTTCATGAAGTCATGAGCACGTGAAATATACATACTTGTATTCAGTTAGCGGCTGTGCTATTTTTGTTGTAAACGCATATTACTCAGACTCATTAGAGGGTGAAAACAACGCAACAGAAGCATGTTGGAGGCTTGATATGCAAAAAGAATTTTTGTGCTACCTATATGGATTACATTTTTATTGGCTTTTAAAGAGATACACACAAATGGGAGCGCCGGCGCTCCATCCGGTCTTAAGGGGTTAAATTAGCACATTTAAGTAGCTTTTATAAATGCTTTAGAAAATGCTGGTGTGTATCTTGAGACAAAACAATGGCACTGGCATATTTTAAGTTTTTGTGACTTTTCCTACTCTTGCTAATGAAATTGCTAAAATGTGTTATAATATTCATTATATAATAAATCCAAAACCAAAACATGCGAAAAGAACTATTAAAGGGAGTGGAAATGGCAAATGAGCTAATGAGTGGTCCTCTGCAGCCATCTACTGGTTAGAGTGATAATTTCATGTCATTTTCCAGTTAAAGTGTTTGTTTTCCACCAGGTGACTAAAGCATGACACATCTTTCCATGCTATCTCCATGAATGAAAATAATAAATCTAGATCTTCTTTAAAGATACTTTTACTGCACAAACATAGTTAAAAAATAATAATGTTTGAAAAATTACCTGTTTAAAAATATTATCCACATATTGCCAATCTAGAAAATTACAGTAATATAAAGTTTGTCTGGATTCTTAATGAATATTAGCTGGTACATTATCATAGGCATTTGTTTTTCTTCTTAGCTGAAGCTTTAAGAAAATATAAAGAATTATAAATGTATATTTCATGTCCAGATGTGTAATAAGCCAGATTAGCATTAGTTTTGCACGAGGAACAGATTTAAATCTCAAGAAGTAGCACTCAAATATTCATACTTCTATATACAAATTTATAAGTATAAGCATTTGGGGTCATTGATATTAAATCTAGTGCGACATGTCTTCAAGTTTCAATATGCGTGAATCAAATTTGACATTATGATATTGCTTAATTCTATTTAGTTTGAGGAAATAAAAGTCAGCAATTACTCTCATAAAGCATCTTTAGAGAGTGTCAAGCTGTGGCGTTTCAGCATTTTTAGCTTTCCGAGCGTCGGCTGAGGCCGGGGACGTCTATGTATGCGTGTTCTGTAAAGAGGAGCATGTTTGAGGTTATATTAGCCTGATGTGAAATTAGTATACATTATGTGTCATATCCCTCATTGCCTCTGTAAATTGGATTCTGTTGAATGGTGGCGCACGGCCGCGCTGTTGCCTCCCTTCCCTCTCATTTCTCCGTCTCTCCGCAGCCATTTGCCCAGGATGAAAGTGATCTGCGGCAAATTTGTGTATAATATATTATAATGACATGGCTAGAGGTGCTTCCACGACTTCCAACGGCGCCCCCTGGAAATAAGCTAATATGGAATTCTGCTTGTCTGCATAAAATAAAAGAGTTTAAAGATTGTGCCGGCAGAAAGAGAGTATTGACTTACTGTAGGGCTCGAACACAAAGAAAGGTCGCATGGATTACAGAGCGGCCCGCTGATGCTGACACACACACACACGGCTGTGTGCGAGGAATCATTCTTGCCTAAAAAAACTGCACAAGCACTTCGCTAAAGAATAACAAGTGATGGTGAACGAACATTTTAAGAGAACAAACCTTGTTCACGTCCATGCATTGGCTGAGGTCCAAACCGTAAGTCATAGAGACTTACAGGGCTGGTAGTACCAAGTCTCCCCCCGGTCGGCCTGATGGGGGCGCTACAGCGGTCAAAAGTACAAAATGACTACTTTTGCGAAATAGTCCTAGGTTTTTGGCCCAATCGGGAACAAACTAGTGCAGCGACATTCTCTGGAGTCTGATTTTCAATAGTTATCAAAAAAAAGTTGAAATTTTAATTCACAATCCCTAAGGGCCAAAACGTTTGAAGTGGGCGGAGCCACTTTTACTAAAATGGCTATAACTCGTGAACAGAATGAGATATTTTCACCAAACTCAGCACACATATGTAAGAGCAGATTCTGTGGTCGTGTAAAAAAGGACATGGTGACTGGCCGCTTGGTGGCGCTATAACAGGAAAAAAAATCAGGTAAAAGGCTATAACTTCTTCACCATTAGTCCGATCGACTTGATAATCGGCACACAGTGTCTTTGTCCGAGGTGCCATGACTGTCTATGAGGACACTGACGTGTCTCGAAAAACATGTCCGCCATCGGCCAATGAATTTTGAGCACCTATCAAACAAGGTTAACGGAGGCCGATTGGATCGAAACTCGCTGGGCCTGTTTGACTCACAGTCCTAGAGGACTGTTAGAAATTTGAAAGAAATCAGCCACCGGGGGGCACCTTCACGTTTATCACGTGCGCAAATGATCATGTATCGTGCAATTTTTCGCACACACCCATGAAATTCATACCACATGGTAGAGCTCCTCATTCTGAGCAACTTTTCCTCTAGGACCACCACTGTCCACTGAATCATTTGTTAAATATTGGAGATATTTAAAAAAATAACTTTGGTGAACAAGTCCTAGATTTTTGGCTCAAACACAATAACTATTAAAAAGCTTTAAAAAATATATAGTTCCTATGGTAAATTGCCTGTTTTGACTGTAATTGGTCTATTCCTTCTATGATTTTATCTTTTTGCACCCTTGAAACCTACGGAAGAGGATTAGGGCCAAGCAATAATAAAAAAATAAAACCATCTTGAGTCGAGATCAAAGTTGTTAAATTTAAAAAAAAAAAACTTCGAAGTCGAAATAAAATGTTGAGAATAAACTCGTTAAATTTCCGAGAAAAAAATCCTTAAATTTCGAGAAAAAGGTCGAGATAAAATGTTGAGAATAAAGTCATTAAATTATGAGAATTTTTTTTTTAAATTACGAGAACAAACTCGTTAAATTATGAGAATAAAGTCATTAAATTATGAGAAAAAGTCGTTAAATTACAAGAACAAATTCGTTAAATTACTAATTTGTTCTTATAATTTAACGACTTTTTTCTCCTCATTTAATGACTTTATTCTCAACATTTTATCTCGACTTTTTTCTCGAAATTTAACGAGTTTTTTTCTCGAAATTTAACGAGTTTTTTTCTCGTAATTTAATGAGTTTTTTTTCTCGTAATTTAACGATTTTATCATCAACATTTTATCTTGACTTTTTTCTCGAAATTTAACAAGTTTTTTTCTCGTAATTTAATGAGTTTTTTTTCTCGTAATTTAACGATTTTATCATCAACATTTTATCTCGACTTTTTTCTTGAAATTTAACAAGTTTTTTTCTCGTAATTTAACAAGTTTATTCTCAACATTTTATCTCGACTTTTTTTCTCGAAATTTAACGAGTTTTTTCTCGTAATTTAATGAGTTTATTCTCAACATTTTATTTCAACTTTTTTCTCAATTTAACAACTAATTTTGAGATGGTTTTATTTTTTTATTATTGCTTGGCCCTAATCCTCTTCCGTAGAAGCCCAATAATTGCTGCTCACAGCTATATTTATTTGTGTGCATGCTAATTTGTTTATTTGTTCTTTTTTTAATTACTGAGTGTTTACTTGTCTTTAATGATGCTTGAAATTTATATTAGGCTATTTTTGCTGTAGTATTTTTTAACCATAGCCAAAATTTAATTGTGTAAGTGTTGATTTGTATTCATGATATCCAGCTACAATGAAATGTTTTGCAATAAGTAAATAGAATAAATGTGAATGATATACGTTTTTATTTTCACCTTATTGGAATCGAAATTAGGAATCGATAAGAATCAGAATCAATAAGCAGAATCGTTAAAATTCAAACGATACTACTCATATTTAATGAAATTTGCATTACCACCTGATTATTATTAAGCTGAAGCTGTTTTGAGACAATTTCTATTGTATAAAGTGCTATACAAGTAACTTGATTTGAAGTAAAAGAAGATATGAGCCAGACTACATTAAATAGAGGTTGCCGGTTTGGCCTCCACTAATGCAAAACCAATTAGAGAACTAGTGTACAACAAATCAGCTTTATCATATGCAACTCGAGCAGCATGTAGGCAGGTAAACAATGACTTTTGTCTAAACTATTCCTTTAAAGGCGGCATCAGATGCATCTGTACTGCATGTATTTTTATATTCAGGTGATGCAGCTCCAATCACCCGACCCCCGGTGCCTTTGTTCCACGTCAGACGCGGCGTGATTTATCCCTCCGTCTGATTGAACATGCTCTTGTTTTTGTAACGATAACCATCTCGACCGTTTGTAGCCACCCAATGAAAGTGACAGATTATTTGTGGCTGCTCCGGCAGCGGCCCAACCTTCCCTTAATTGGCACCCGTGCTCGATCGCGCCTCAGCGGCGCAGTGATGGTATGGGTAAGTGCAGCACTCCTGCAGGCGCTCGACTACTTAAGTATTCCGAATCGGAGTCAGACCTTTCATGGCAAAACACAGGAAGTTTCACTCGGAATGTGGCACGCATGCATGCAGTCTGTTTCATCGAGCCTATTCGGCGAGAAAGAAAAAAATGAAGGGGCGCACACACTTTATCAGCATTTGTGCCTTGGTTTCCATGGCAACAGTATAATGGATTTGCCCTAATTCAATCCCAGAAGCGATGCCGAAGCATATATGGGGGGGGGGGGGGGGGGGGGGGGGGGGGGGGGGGCTAGTGCCTGTATTCTTTTGAAGTCGGGACTGACACGTCAAGAGGCGAGTCAAACGCCGCGATAACAGATAGAACATAAGAGGCGCGAAAATATTCACAGTAAGCCATCACACGCTCTCCCTTTCTCTGTTCTTGCGCTTTTTCTCTTTCTTCTCCGGCCCATCCCCCTCTGTTTGCTCGCTCTGACATTCACAATCCAGGACCCCACTGGATTTCACTCCCACCCCTAGATTTGTGCTTTATTGCGATGCTCTCCTTGAAAATAGAATGGGAATTATAGCCAGGGTCAGAAGCGTTTCAGTGTAATAAAGTGCAGAGAGAGGGCTGAAGAAAGAGTGAATCTGAAGTGACGCTCTCATGAATTCCAGGTACGTGAGACTCTTCAGCAAATGAATACTCTTGGAAGCCATTATGACACGGGACACAATATACAATCGGCGGTGGGTGGTGGAGAGATGTGGGGATGAGGACGGCCTGCATCTTCAGTCGACCTTCCGTCGAGTCTGAAACAAGTCCAGTTTTCATTTGTTTACAGTGAATTTACTAATGTTTAAAGTCATGTTTTAAGTATTAGACCATCCTTAAAGAAACAAATATGCTGAATTATGTTCTTGGATAACCCGTACATTAAGTAACACTTATAATAATTTTTATTTAAGTAGAGCCTTACCTAGAAAAATAAGGCTGCTTCACGGGTCTGAATATAAAATCAGAAAAAAGAGACTTCAAAATACAAAACATGAACTTAAAATAAAAATACAAATACATAACCTGGTTAGCAGATGGTAGATATATATATATATATATACAACCTGTAGTAGAAATAGCCTACTAGTCCATAAGCAATTTACACCAAATCATGGACAGCAAATCAATTTTAATATTGTTTATATACTATTTATAATATTTATTAATATTTTGAATCAGATTTTATTATTATTATATTTTCAGTTTTCATAAATAGTAATTTTGTTATCATTGCTTTTGTCATTTTATTTATTTTTTTCAGTTTAGCTTTATTTTTATTGCAGTTTTAGTACTTCAAGTTAAACACTAATTTTCGTGTATGTTTTTTTTTTTTACATTTTTCATGTAATATTTCTATTTTATTTTAGCAAAAAAATATGTTTTAATAGTTTTAGCTAACAATAACAACACTAGCAAATAAACAGAAGCAGAATAGCAAATATCTTCATATTAAACATAATAATTTAATGAAATATCTTGGCATGTGGTGATCTATAACTTGTTTATTTTCATGCTGTACAATTGTAAGGTTTTAGCTATTTGTGCGAAAACATCAAAGTCAATAAACAAAAAGCACCTGCAACCCGTTTTAATTCTGTAATATTGAGTATGTAATATTCTGTTTCTTGAGCAGCAAATCATCATATCAGAATGATTTCTGAAGGATCATGTGACACTGAAGACTGGAGTAATGATGCTGAAAATTCGGCTTTGATCACAGGAATAAATTGCATTTTAAAATATATTCAAACAGAAAATAGTTATTTTGAATTGTAAAAATATTTCACAATATTCCTGTTTTTATTGTATTTTGGATCAAATAAATGAAGCCTTGGCGAGCAAAAGAGACTTCTTTTAAAACGTATTGTTCTAATAATTTTGGCCACCACTGTATATATATATATATATATATATATATATATATATATATATATATATATATATATATATATATATATATATATATATATATATACATACATACATACATACACATATATACACACAAAACATTTAAACTGTTGTAAAGACACTGGCTAATACATTTCTAGTTAAACTGACTTTTTACCCAGATAACAAATACCAATACACCATCACAATAAGACCAAGTGTTAAAAAAAATTAAAAACATAAAAAGTACATTTTGTTTTAATGCTGTTGTTGTTACAATTACAACTGAAGTAGCTTTGAAAATGCATAAGTACATATTAAAGTCATCAGTCATCAGATAACAGATCTGAAACTATATTATAAATAAATGAAAGGGAGAGAAAACGCAGAAATAGATTTAAGAAAGATCTGACATGCTCATATTCCCGTACGAGTCGAGCTCTCCGAGATGGAGGATTCTGGCTCAGAAATCTGGATGAAGGGGTTGGAGCGAGAGCCTGAATCCTGACACATCCCCAGATCTGGTCCCCTGTGGACTTCCTGTGATCCGCTTGCCTCTCTCCCGTCCCCCAGGGAAGCGTCAGTCTCACCCCAGACCATCACATCAGCTTCCTACCGCCTGTCTCCACCTTCTCTCATTCTCGTCTCATCCTCCGCTCTTTCAGAGCACCTTCACACCCCCACAAATTGCTTCATCTATTCACCTGACTGCTGATATCTGACATGAACGGCTGAGAGGTTCTGTGCTCCTGCGAGCCGAAAGAAATCCAATCTTATTTTTATGGAATATTATAATATATAGAATTATATACAATGTATAGAGAATATCTCTTCTCTGATGACGAGGGCGGGGCAACCTGTCACTCACATGAGATCCACCAATAGCAAACCACAACCATCCAATCAAATTCCCCACAGAGAAAATCAAGCCCCGCCCTACATTTGTTCTTGTTTGCGAAGCCGTTTTACTCTGATATACATCACAATTGGGAAGAAAAGACGATCTTAACTTTAAATATTCATTTATATTTTTCTGTATATTAGAGCTATGCAACAAAACACACATTAGAACTGATGATTTACGAGATCATGACTGAAGGCAGCAAGTGAAACGGGTTTGGTGGGTTTTATGTTCTGTAACACGAAACTCGGGATTACGTGAGAATGCAGTTTATTTACACGGTACAATAAAAGCATTTCAAAAACAACTAAACATAAAAATTCAATGACAGAGACCCTACAAGAAACTCAAGTCAAAAACCAACACAGATTCACAGAAACAGACAACAAAATGTCAAGGAATTACAAAAAGTATATAAATATACAATATATACTATACATATATACTATGTATATACTTTTTTGTTTCTTGTAATTTAATATTAATTTAATATTAATTCTTTGACCTTTTGTTTTGTTTGATTTTATATATATATATATATATATATATATATATATATATATATATATATATATATATATATATATATATGCACACACACACACTACTGCAGGGTATTTTTTTTTAATGACCCTACAGGTTTGATTAAACCATCAAAATTATGTTTTTTAAATATTTTCTATATGAGGGAAGAACAAAACACTAAACTTTAAAGGCACCATAAGATTTTTGCATTAAAATATTCAAAAATCACAAGATCAATGGTACACGTTTTGTTGACTTGTGTACTTACATTATCTCAAATGTTTCTAAGAATGTTTAAAGTAGACCTATAATGCCCCTTTCACAAGATGTAATATAAGTCTCTGGTGTCTGCAGAATGTGTGTGTGAAGTTTCAACTCAAAATCCCCCACAGATCATTTATTATAGCTTGTCAAATTTGGGTGTGAGCAAAAACACGCCGTTTTTGTGTGTGTCCCTTTAAATGCAAATGAGCTGCTGCTCCCGCCCCCTTTCCAGAAGAGGACGGAGCTTTAACAGCTCAACAACAACAAAGCTGGAGAATCTCACGCAGCCAAAATGACGAAAGTGTTCAGCCTTACATTGTTCAAACCGGAGTCGACACTGATGGAGAGACTCAGGAAGAAATTACAACTTTTAGAATGAAACTGAACGTTTCTGAATGGATACATTTTTGTAGTTGCTGTTGAGTTAATATTTTGTGCAAAACCCATATGGACGCCCACTATACATACCTGTTTACCAAACAGAGCCATACACACCCTGCTAAAGTTTATGATTGCTATCAAATGGTCTAATATTGTTTCCAAAATATCGCTCGGACAGAAACGCGTCTTTTTTAGCAATCGAGCTTGCAAGGGACAATTTGCAGGCTATCCAAGCTAACAAGACTCTGAATAGTGTTCAGTGCTCGTCTGTACAGCCAAAGACAGAACAGGTGGAAACGTGCAGATTAAGATGCAGTAATATTATAATAAGATCCCCTTCCTACGTCACAAGGAGAGCGAAATCTGAGTGGCTTGTGTTTTCACATGCTTGCAGAGAAAGGCTTAACAAAGCAAAGTTACTAGGTTGTCCTTTTTCATGTTTTCTGGGTTGGTAAAGAGCACTTAACCATCAGGGGTCTGAGGTTTTTTAGGGCCTGGAGAAGTTTTGACATGCCCTGACATTTGTGCTTTTTTCAGTTGTTCATAAACATATTAATGGAAAAAGTGTCATTACACTGTATTCAGCACAAACTAGGCTACAATAATATGTGAGGAACATGTGTGTACATGTTTGTGTTTTTGAAGGAATAATGTTTATGCGTGGTTACTGAAAAAACAAAAAAAATTAAGTCACTGAAATAAAGCCAAAAAAAATATATTAAATTTGTGTTCACAAGACTTCTGGGTATTTGAGGTTGTAGTCTAGAGTTTTTGCTTCAAAATGAGGTAAAAATTATGCTGCCTGCTTGTTCATATAAAACAATGGAGAGATTTAAATTTTCTAAAATATCTTTGGTGAAGAAACACAGTATGCGTGGAGGCGTGAATAATCATGAATAATGGACGATTCTCACATGAGAAGACAAAAGAATCGCATAAAAGAGCTCTAATGAGCTGCATAAATAATGAGCTCTTTCAGTCAGGTAGGCTGTGAAAAAATCATGTCTCAAGCTCATCATAATGTAAATCAAACATACAGAAAAAACAGCAATACTGTGAAATATTATTACAATTTAAAATAATGGTATTCTATTATATTCTTTAAAATATAATGTATTTCTGTGATGCAAAGAGTCTGAACAATTATGTTACCTCTAAGGCATTTCATATAGGCTTTTAGCTTAAAAGCATGCACATTTGGAGAAATACTGATGGATTCTCACATGTTTGTCAATTTTCTATACTGAGGAGTAATATTTATTCAATATTTATTGTCTTCACTATGAATGCTGGATACTGTTTTCAATTCATACTTGCAGCCGGAGGGCGCTCTGTACACCTTTAGTCCACAAATTCATATAAAGAAGAAGAAGAACCAGGAACTAACTGCATGTCTTCTAGGAATTGCCAACCATGGCTTTAACATCCAGATAAATACTTTTCAAGACAATAAATACACGATTGAGACGATGAATGCATGTATTGACTCTGAATTTGCGTCTGAATAGCGCTGGCTCCGTGGGCGTGGCCGCATTAGCGGATAATGAGCTGAATCACAGATTTCTGACATGGCTCTCTTTTCATACAGATTACATAAACACAGAATTGTTTGTTTTCGATTTGACTTACATGATTTAAAACCTGACATTTTAACGTTTTTTTTAAACATAAGTCTAATTTTTTTGTGATTAGTATTCACTAAGTTACCGTTCATTTTAGAGACGAGAGATCACGCATCATGTTAGTTTTCTTTATTTTGCAAAAAGCATAACATTTTGTTGTTACTCTGAGTGTATACAAATAAAAGAAGATATTCCACAGATTAAAATGGTGTATAATTCTTAATTGTATGTGCAACATTGACAGAGTATTTTGAGTCTCTTTCACACTGGTTAGAAAAAAAAACGCGGTGATCACGCCGGCGTGACCGCCGACCCCAGAGTGTTAAACACAGAAAAAGTCAGATTTTCATGATATGTCCCCTTTAAACCCAGAGAAATAAGCAATTTCAATCAGGACAGTGAATGTGTTTAATTATGTGCAAATAATTAGATAATTTTTTTTGCAAATAACATGATAGTTTTTAATTTTTGCACATAACAATCTTTTTTAATTTAGTTTTAAGTTTTCAAATAACTTGTTCTTTTTTGCACATAACATGTTTTTTGCAAATAACTACATATTTTTGCAAATAACATTTTTTTTTTTATTTAGATTTTATTTTGTAAATGACTTGATATTGATCGTTGAACATCGTGCATCGCCTATCAATGACACCATAAACGCATATGTGTTGTTCATAATTTCTTTGTCTGACAGTCTGGCCAAAAATTATATATCGGCACAATTTATCATGTTTCATTGCATTATTTTCACAAACAAAACAATCGACTCCATGCACAACTACACAATATGCTTACAATAATAAAGGTGAAGATGTCCATTACTAGGCCTGACATCATTTTTGGCCGCTACTGTACTTATTCACAACCTATGGAGCTGATTGAGACACACCCATTGTGTGCCAGCCAACCAAGTGCCATTGATTTGAATGGGAATGCTAACAGAAAGCTCCAATGCATAAGCAGCGTTGCACCCGAATGCAGCAAAACTCTCAAGTTTCCCACTGGTAATTATGTTATTTTGGTGGCGCTCATGTGCGCTCGCAAATATAATAATTCCGACATGACTTAAAGGCAGCGAGAGACAAAGAGAGCGCGCGAGCGAAACAACAGAAGGGGGGGTCTGTAGTGCGGAACAATGGTCCATTATGCAGCGGCAGAAAATGATCACCTCTGCGCGGGGACGAGGGGGCACCTGTCACGCCAGCAGCTGATGGCTCCATCAGCGCCACTGGGACCTGCCGGGGCTTCTCAGCTCAGCTTGGCCTTCATCTGCGTGTGTGTGTGTGTGACAGCCTCACCGCTGGGCCAGCCTCCCTGCTTATTATCTGGGATGATGGCTGGTGGAAAAGAGCTCCACCCCCTCTATCTCTCACTGCTTCAGAAGCGCCACAAGCTTTTATTTCAAAACGCGTGCACTTTGACTCTCATGTCCTTCTGACATCGCAAACTCCTGTTATAGTTTAGCCAGTCATTACCGTATAGCTAATCATGGAAATGTCACCGTGTTTATAGCTGTATTCTCCGGCCAGAACTGGCAGGAACGCCGCACTCTCTCCGAGGAATGGATGATAGACACTCGAAACGCAAAGCCATGACAACTGGTAGACTTTGCACAGATGACACAAAGAAAAACAGACAACTGACACAGGGGTGGAGGGATGTAATTCTGCTCTGAAAGAGCAAACACATCTTTCTGGTTTCTAAGAGTTCATCCTGACGAGATATGAAGAGCTTAGTAAGAAACATTGCAGAATGTGTGCAGGAAACACCTGCATGTGTGCTTGCTTGGTCTTATTTTCTATTACAAATGAAGATGCTCAGTGCCATCTGAAATTTTCTTCTAAAATTAGCTTTTTTATCAAACTTGTATGTTTATGTTCAGTTGTTTCACTTTAATGACAAAGGGAGAAATTACCTATTAATTGCCATTAAACTGAAATTACTGAACCTAAACATAAGAGCTTGGTAAAAATGCTCATTTTAGAAGAAAATATCAGATGGCACTTAGAGGCTTTTGCATCTGAAGTCTTCAAATATCTAAAAATGCTTAAAATAAGATGCATTTATTTGAAAAGGGAAATTACTTATTACTAAAAACTGATTTTTTTTCTTTGCATTTTTTGATGACAACATTGTCAAAATGCTCCTCGTTCACACGGATCCGTGAAAACGGTTAAAAGCGCTGTATTATGCATGTCAGGCCAGTAGATGGCGATGTCACATTCTAAAGAAACACTGCGCGCCTATAGAACGAACACGTCATATGCATGACCAGGGCCTAAACTAACTTTTGTGACACCTGCCAATAGCCGGTGACTTAAAGGATTAGTTCAAATTAAAATGAAAATTACCCCAAGCTTTACAATGTATATGACTTTCTTCTTTCTGATGAACATAATCGGAGTTATATTTATAAATATCCTGATGCATCTAACCTTTATAATGGTAGTGAACGGGACCAACAAGTATAAAGCTGAAGAAAGTGCATCCATCCATCATAAACGTACTCTCTATCTGGCCTTCTGAAGTGAAGTGATGCGTTTGTGTAAGAAAAATATCCATATTTAACAAGTTATGAAGTAAAATATCTAGCTTCCGCTAAACCACCTTAGGAAGAAAGTGTAAAACTCTCGTACTTCAAAATGCTTACGCTACGTCCTACGCCTTCCCTATTCAACTTACAGAAAAAGCACAACTGATGCGACATTTACACTTTCTTCATAAGTTCATTCAACGTAACTTTAATCTCAAAATAAACAAACAAAACGAAAGTAATGCCGGCAGACCCTCGCGGACGTTTGCCGGCCACACAAACATAAAATAAAGTCCAGGCCTGGTCCTCTCTCGACCTTCATTGTAGTCGCTCCTCCTTTTATGCCTCCGGAGCTCCTCCTTGAGAGAGACTCGAGGCCGGCACGCCTCGCAGGTGACGCTCATTATCACTCGCGTCACCGGCCTCGCGCCGTTCCCTCACGGCTCTCGCCTGCCCTGCTCGTCACATAGATATTTTACTTTATAACTTGTTTTTGTTTTGTTTTTGCACACAAAAAGTATTCTCATCACTTCATAACATTAAGGTTGAACCACTGTAGTCATATTGGCTATTTTAACTACGTTTTTACCACTTTTCTGGACCTTGAATGTGGTAATTTAATTGTTTTAATGGGAGATTAAAAAAAAAACCTCTCGGATTTCATCAAAAATATCTTAAAGGGATAGTTCACCCAAAAATGAAAATTTGATGTTTATCTGCTTACCCCCAGTGCATCCAAGATGTAGGTGACTTTTTTTCTTCAGTCGAACGCAAATTATGATTTTTAACTGCAACCGCTGCCGTCTGTCAGTCAAATAATAGCAGTAGATGGAAACTTCAACTATAACAGTAAATAAAACTTGCTTAGACAAATCAAAATTAAAATCTGCAGCTCGTGACGACACATTAATGTCCTAAGACACGAAACGATCGGTTTGTGCGAGAAACCGAACAGTATATAATTTTTACCTCTAATACACCACTATGTCCAACTTCGTTCAGCTTCCTGTTAGTGAGGTCAAAAAACGCGTTGTGAAGACGGAAGTGATGTCACGCCCATATACTTCAATGAGCGCGAGACATCACTTCCGTTGTCAGAGCGCGATCAGACCTCACTAGCCGGAAGCTGAACGAAGTTGGACATAGTGGTGTATTAGAGGTAAAAATTATATAAATACTGTTCAGTTTCTCACACAAACCGATCGTTTCGTGTCTTAGGACATTAATGTGTCGTCACGAGCCGCAGGGTTTAATTTGGATTTGTCTATGGAAGTTTTTTCGACTCTTATTGTTCAAGTTCCCAATCACTGCTATTATTTGACTGACAGACGGCAGCGGTTGCAGTTAAAAATCATAATTTGCATTCGACTGAAGAAAAAAAGTCCTCTACATCTTGGATGCCCTGGGGGTAAGCAGATAAACATCAAATTTTCTTTTTGGGTGAACTATCCCTTTAATTTGTGTTCCGAAGATGAACGAAGGTCTTACGGGTGTGGAATGACATGAAGGAGAGTAATTATTGGCAGAAATTTCATCTTTTGGGTGAACTTACCCTTTAAGGTTGAACCACTGTAGTCACATGGACTATTTTAATGATGTCTTTACTAACTTTCTGGGCCTTGAAAGTGGTTATGACGTTGCTATATGTCAGACAGCTCTCGGATTTCATCAAAAATATCTTAATTTGTGTTCTGAAGATGAACAAAGGTGTTTGGGGTTGGGAACTACATGAGGGTGAGAAATAAATGACAGAATTTTCATTTTTGTTACTTGCCACCTGGCAATTGACACTGTTACATATACTCGCCAATGCCAATTTTTACTTGCTTTTGGCATTTGCAGAGTGTTCATTTTAGGTCCTGAGCATGACGTCACCATTTTCACAAACTTGCATTTTTTGTGGTTTACATGAAGATGATAACTACGGAAGAGGATTAGGGCCAAGCAATAATAAAAAAATAAAATCATCTCAAGATTAAACTCATTAAATTTCCAGAAAAAAGTCGTTAAATTATGAGAACAAATTCATTAAATTATGAGAAAAATGTAATTGAATTTCAAGAAAAAGGTTGAGATAAAATGTTGAGAATAAACTCATTAAATTACGAGAAAAAACTCGTTAACATTTTATCTCAACTTTTTTCTCGAAATTTAACGAGTTTTTGCTCGTAATTTAATGAGTTTATTCTTAACATTTTATCTCAACTTTTTTCTCGAAATTTAAGAATAAACATTAAATTACGAGAAAAAAAAATCGTAAAATTTCAAGAAAAATGTCAAGATAAAATGTTGAGAATAAACTCGTTAAATTACGAGACAAAAATTTGTTAAATTTAGAGAAAAATGTCGAGATAAAATGTTAAGAATAAAGTTATTAAATTACGAGAAAAAACTCGTTAAATTTCAAGAAAAAAGTTGAAATAAAATGTTGAGAATAAACTCGTTAAATTACGAGAAAACAATTAGTTAAATTTCAAGAAAAAAGTCAAGATAAAATGTTAAGAATAAAGTCATTAAATTACGAGAAAAAAGTCATTAAATTACAAGAACAAATTAGTTAAATTATGAGAAAAATGTTGTAAAATTTCGAGAAAAAAAATAGTTAAATTATGAATTTTTTCTCATAATTTAACAACTTTACTCTCGAGATGGTTTTATTTTTTTATTATTGCTCGGCCCTAATCCTCTTCCGTAGATAACTGTGTTGGTTTCACAAACTTGCACTTTGAAACCAGTTTTCAGAAGTTTGCATTTTCAGGCCCCCATTGTCATGTAGCTAAATGAACAACCAAAACTTATACAAAGTTGTGTCGTGCAAACGACCTCAAAATTTAATTAGAATTTCAGAAACCAAGACTTATATAATCTTATGCAATTTTGTTTCTCGAGTAAATGCATCATAATTTAAGAATGTTTTTAAGATTTTTACTGGAAAACAAGACAAACATACTGAGGAAGAAAATCTTTTTTTTTTAAAGTGCAACTGCAATAAATAAAATACAAACACAATGTTTCAGTGTTGTTCTTTTTACTTGAACGCACACAAACATCACCTGGAAGACTGTTTGCGTGTTTATAGCACATTTCTAAACCGAAGGCTCAATTGTGCTAGCTTGCTAGCATGCTAATTTGCAATCAAAACAAAATAAATTATAATAATGTTTCAATATTATTCAGGATTTCAGAGCATTTGCAACATGTTGTTTCAAAGCAAATGTTTATCTGCAGATGGTGTGTAGCTAATCAGCATAATGTGTAATTAAATTATGTTTCAATATTCGTTAGTTGTCCATAGTAAACAAACACTGAAGAACGATCTAAACATCAGATGTTGGTGCACAAATATGATGCTTAAAATAGAGTATAGTGGCCAGAAGTGATGGAAAAGTGACATCTTCACCCTTTATTCAAATATTAT
Organism: Chanodichthys erythropterus; assembly: GCF_024489055.1. Lineage (NCBI taxonomy): Eukaryota > Metazoa > Chordata > Actinopteri > Cypriniformes > Xenocyprididae > Chanodichthys > Chanodichthys erythropterus. The sequence goes on from NC_090230.1 coordinate 30,900,260, forward strand.
TAAAAATTAAGTTAAAGATTTTGTAAGCATATTGCATATAGAGTCAAATTGTGCGGCATAATTTTTGCCAGACTGTCATATAAAGAAATATTAATAACTGATTGTGTCAGCTTATTGTTTTTCTATGCATTTTTTTTTTTGTATAGTAAAATAAGTTTTTTGCCAAATAATTTAGTTTCAAGCTTAGTGTTTTGTTGTTCTTACATATAAAAAATATTTAAAAAAACAAAATATTTTCCGATCTTTAAAAACATGGCCACTATTGCACCTGTTTATATTGTGTTTCCTAATTATTTTTATTTTAATGAGGGATAAAACTAATTTAAACTCCATTTACAGTTTACTTTTGGACATTTAAAACCCAATTCCGTCACATCGCATAGTTAAATCTGCGGAGATTCACTTCAGGTCATCGATGTGAGAGGGTTCGCCAAAAATATCCCGGTTCACAAAAACAGCAAGAGCTTTGAAATCTCATTTCATCTCAGCATTTCAATGTGGCCACACTGCCTGATGAAAAAACACACAGCAGAAATCTCCATATTTCATTTAATTAATCTCAGGGTAACCCAAAACCACAAGCAGATGTTCAGCTAATTTCCAGTAATTACTTCTCTCTTTATATCTGCGTAGTGTTTTTGCTAGCCCAAACATGCCTTCTTAATGAAGCTTTCTGCGAGCTGCTGCGCTGGTTATGTGTATTAAATGGACAGTTAGGCGCTAATAGCGCACTTAACAGGAGGGGTCACGTCATAAAATTACAGTGAAAAGCCGTCAAACAACACACTGACTGCGATTTTAATCAGGAAGGTTTTGTTCCTGCGGCGTAGGAGATTGAACAATTGGAAGTTGAAAATCCACAGAATCTGTAATACTTCCAAAAGCAGGAGAATATTAGCTTGATCACCAGCCGTGAACTCAATTCCATGCATCAGAATTCATAAAGCATACTTGCTTTGCATTCTCAGCATTGCCACGATGGGTGTTATATAGCAAGCATTATCTTGAACTGTCTTCTACAGTCAGTTTTACTCTTTAACCAACTACTTGACAATCTTACTGCCCTTGCAAAAACGAGTTTGCTATAAGTGTCTAAAAAAAGAAAGTATTTCTTCTCAGAAATATACTTAAAATTACACTTAAGTATACTTGACTTGAAATATGAAGTATATTTGGCCTGTACTCAATCAAGAAAAGTATAATGAAGTTTTCTAAGTATACTTGGCTTGTATTTGTGATTGAGTAGCCTATTAAATGCTTTTTTCACATAGTTCATACTGTTTTATAAACTTAAAAAACATTGATTTATAAAGAAAACAGGTATGTTCCTAATTCTGAGTATGTGAATTTTTGTGTAGTGTACATAGAAATTTACTTCAAATGTACTTAACTCTTTCCCCGCCATTCACAGAACTTTCCGGCTATCCATGTTTTCAGTGTTATACTGTAGGGGGCGCTATTACGCATCTCCTGAAAGAGTACAGAATCTCCAGATCAAAACACTGGTCAAGAAGAAGCAGAAACAAGCAATTGAAGCATTGCTGACGCACATAAATAACACAATCATCAAACATTAAACAGCATATAAATCAAAAGTGCCTGACGTTAACAAATGAAATGTTGAACCCATGAAGAGGAAATGACAGTGAAGCTTTGACTATATACGTAAACTATAAGTATGATGTTAAGTTCACTTAACGAAAACTTACAAACTAATAAACTAGTGGTTTACTGTGAGTACACTTCAATGTGTACTTTCATAAACTTAGAAAACTATATATTTTACTAGTGAACTATCAGTATACTTATAAGTTTGCTTGTATTATAGTTGCAGTACAAACGAAAAACTCAGTTTTATACACTAAAAATTGGGGCAATTTTGTACCAAGTAGTACTGAAATACAAGTACACTACTAGTACATTGATATTAGTGTAAATATTACAATGTTTACTTAAAATATACTTAATAAAATGAATGATATATACTTATTTTTTGTAAGGGTGAGCAAGTTAGTTAAACTAAACATGTTTATACACTGCAAAAAAAAATTGTTAATGTATATACATGTGTGTGTTCTGTGTATAATAATTATGTATATATAAATACATGCATTTACATGTATATATTTAAGAAAAAAAAAAAATATATAAAATATTTATATAAATATGTATATTTATTTATACATGTATATATTTCTTACATTTATATATGTATGTGCATGTATTTATATATACATAATTATTATACACAAAACACACACATATATTACGTAACACAGACTTTTATTTTGCAAACGATTAATCGCGATTAATCGTTGTGCAGCCCTAGTGTTCATTTTAGGTCCTGCGCATGACGTCACCATTTTCACAAACTTGCATTTTTTGTGGTTTACATGGAGATGATAACTGTATTGGTTTCACAAACTTGCACTTTGAAACCAGTTTTCAGAAGTTTGCATTTTCAGGCCCCCATTGTCATGTAGCTAAATGAACAGCCAAAACTTATACAAAGTTGTGTCGTGCAAACAACCTCAAAATTTAATTAGATTTCAGACTTATATAATCTTATGCAATTTTGTTTCTCAAGTAAATGCATCTTAATTTAAGAAGATGCATTTAATAATTTAATAAGTTAATGAAGATGAAAAATGAAAAAAGTGTTTTTCCTGAAAACAAGAAAATATATCAGCTAATTGGGCCAGAAAAATAAACTTGCTTTCCTATTAAATTAAGTTTATTTTTCTAACCACATTGACAGATTTTTTCTTCTCATTTTAAGCATAAACCCACTTAATTTTGATGCATTTTTCATAAAACAAGACTTCATATCTTGCTTCTCAAATAAATGTATCCTGATTGAGGCAAGCATTTGTATATTAATTTGCATAAAATATACACCACCGTTGAAAAGCTTTTCAAATTAGTCTCTTCTGATCAATAATATGGTAAAAACAGTGAAATATTTTTACAATTTAAAATAACTGTTTTCTATGTGAATATATTGTAAAATGTATTTTATTCCTGTGATCAAAGCTGAATTTTCAGCATCATTAGCGTCACATGATCCTCTAATATGATGATTTGCTGCTCAAGAAACATTTATGATTATAATCAATATTAAAAACATTTCATATTTGTGTGGAAACTGTGATACATTTTCTTTTTCAGGATTCTTTGATGAATAGAACAGCATTTATTTGAAATAGAAATAATTTGTAACATTATAAATGCCATATAAAAGTATTAATTTCTTTTTTTTTAAAACTTCAAACAGTAGTTT
>NC_090230.1:30908539-30961039 GCF_024489055.1 Chanodichthys erythropterus
CCAGAGAAAAGGTCACAAATACCCTGGTGCAATGTATCACATGCTGATAGATGTTTTAGATATAAGAAGAACTTGCAAAGACCTTGTTTAAATCTCCAGGTTAACGGTGCATCTGTGTCGAGATGGTCTTTGAAGCTCGGCGATGGGAATGAGGGCCCGATGGCTTCAAACACCAGCAGACGAATCGGCCTGAAAGTTTCCTCAACACCCAGGGGAGAACGGGATATTTCTGTATCGAAAGGAGAGAAAGAAAAAAAAAAAAAGAGTCAAATTTACCAACCACAGACAAATTCCCCTCATGGAGAAGTTGAGCAGGCTGACATTTTTAGATCGCAGGGTCAATAGTTAAGTTAATGAGCTTAAAGGGCACCTTAGATGTTTTTTTGCAGATATGAGCCCTCATTTATCATAAACTACCCACACTTATACTTCATTAGTAAAAAGAAAGTTTATCGCAGATGATAACCATGCCTAGATATAGATTTATTTGTCTTTTTATGCACCAAATTGAGGGAAAAATCAACAAAATTCTGCATTTGAACATGGTCAAATGTGTTTAACGTGACTCCATGGTCAGATCAATGCAAATTAATATATTTTTATTGCAGGATTAGCAGAGCTATATTACTACGTGTAACATATAATTTGTAATTATTTGATAAAAGAGAAAGGCAAGTAAATTAAAGCCATCTGGTTTTTACATTCTTGTTAACGGCACTGCAAATGTTTCTATTTACAACGAGATTTTGCAGCATTGAGTATTGTAGCCAATCACAACCATTTCTGTTGAAAATAATGACCAATCAGAGGTGTTTAAGTTGCTGGTAGTGAGAATCCGCAAAACGCTGTATGAGTTTATGTTTAGCACAAGTTTATTAAGTTTTATACATGCATAAAACCTCTAATTATAACAAACCAAGCAAAGAAACTATTTAAATAAACGATTTGTGAAGTTTAGTCAGATTCATTGATTAAAACGGGAGTTTTCGCACTCAGTGAGTCTGAGCTGTACTCTTTACTCGCGGTGTAATTTCATTCGCAATTTGAAGAAAAGTTTCATTTTTCATGGGAATTTGTGACCAAATATACTTCACACTTTATTACAAAAAATTACAAAATAGATTTTTATTGTTAAAAAAGGGATTTGATAATCTCTAAAAAATAAATTCAAAAGCAAAATGTGAGAAAAAATATATGGAGTGGAAATGGCTAAGCCAATAAGTGCTCCTCTGCTGCCATCTACAGGTTATAGTGGTCATTTCATGTCTTTTTTACATTTTAAAATAAGTGTTTGTTTTTCACCAAATGTTAGTTTTCCTACATCGTGAAACTTTTAGTTTTACAAATTGACAAGGAACTTAGGAAAACTCAGGGTTTATATATATATATATATATATATATACACACAGGGAAAACTATTGAAGCTTGTTTCCGCCACTAAATAAAAAAATTAAAAAGGTAATTGTGACTTTTTATCTTGCAATTCTAACTTTTTTTTCTTAGAATTGCGAGATTTAAACTCGGAATCGTGCATTATAAAGTCTGAATTATAACTTGCAATTCTTGCAAAACTTTTTTCTCGCAACTGCGACTTTTAATCAAGCAATTCTGACTTTCTATCTCATAATTCTGACTTTTTTGTATATAAACTCGCAATTACCTTTATAAAAAATATATATATATCTAAATGATATAAACTCGCAATTTTCTCTCACAATTGGACATTATAACACAATTCTGACTTTATATCTCACAATTCTGACTTTATAACTTGCAATTCTGACTTTACAACTCGTAATTCTGACTATATAACTCGCAATTCTGACTATATAACTCGCAATTCTGACTTTATATCACGCAATTCTGACTTTATATCACGCAATTCTGACTTTATATCACGCAATTCTGACTTTATATCTCGCAATTCTGACTTTATATCTCGCAATTCTGACTTCATAACTCGCAATTCTGACTTTATAACTCGTAATTCTGATTTTATAACTTGCAATTCTGACTTTATAACTCGGAATTCTGACTTTATATCACGCAATTCTGACTTTATATCACGCAATTCTGATTTTATATCACGCAATTCTGACTTTATATCTCGCAATTCTGACTTCATAACTCGCAATTCTGACTTTATAACTCGCAATTCTGACTTTATATCTCGCAATTCTGACTTTATAACTCGTAATTCTGATTTTATAACTTGCAATTCTGACTTTATAACTCGGAATTCTGACTTTATATCTCGCAATTCTGACTTTATATCTCGCAATTCTGACTTTATATCTCGCAATTCTGACTTTATAACTCGTAATTCTGATTTTATAACTCGCAATTCTGACTTTATATCACACAATTCTGACTTTATAACTCGCAATTCTGACTTTATAACTCATAATTCTGACTTTATATCTCGCAATTCTGACTTTATAACTCGCAATTCTGACTTTATAACTCATAATTCTGACTTTATATCTCGCAATTCTGACTTTATAACTCACAATTCTGACTTTATAACTCACAATTCTGACTTTATATCTCACAATTCTGACTTAATTCTGACTTTCTAACTCACAATTGTGAGTTTATATCTTGCAATTCTGAGAAAAAGGCAGAATTGTGAGATAAAAAGTCACAAACCTTGTCTTTTTTATTTTTTATTTCATGGTGGAAACAAGCTTCCAACAAAGGGAGCTAAATGAAACACAGGTGAAACTAATCAGTAACCATGGGAACAAACTGACAAACACTAGGAAACTGATAGGCCTATCTAGATATCTGCTTTTGAATATCTTGTTAACTTCCCTCAAACAAAACTCAGTGTCTTTCAAAGATCTGATGCCACATGGAAAACTATGACTGACATGGAAAAAGTTATCCTGGACGCTGCATAAAGCTATTGAATTTTTCCAACATGCAGACTATACCCCTCCTCCTCCTCCTCATAACAATTTATTTAGTCACCTGTCAGTCACTCCATGTGGGCATGTAGGTGCACATACAGCAAATCCACAGCATGACTGGAGTGAGCAAGTGTGACCGTAAGCCTGATGCATGAATTCACGCCGCATTCCCGGCGTTCCCGGGGGAGGCGAAGGAATTATGGAGTCCTATCTCTCAAGGACACTCGCTCAGGTGAGCTGTGTGGTGTATGCTATCACTGCCTGCTCTGTCCTACGGTTCCCATAAGCCCCTGTGTGCCTAATTTAATCCCGTACGCCCCCCACACACCCCCCGCGGCCCGCGGAAATCCCGGGGTTTAGTGTGCTGTGACGAGACATAAGAAGACGGTACCCCATGAAATCCTGCTGCAACACATACACATACGGAAGGGGTTATTAATATGCGTGTTAATATGATTTACTTGAAACGCTTTGGGTGTTTATCCACCGTATTTTCAAGCGGAAGTAAGCTGAATGTGCGAGACTTCCTATTCATTAGCCGCTATGGCTAATAACAAAGTGCAGTAAACGGTAAATCTGCGCTACAAACTCGTGTTTTTTTTAATCAAGACAATATATTAAAATAATACCAGTTTGCACTATCAAGCAGAGCAAGCTGTTTTGTACACCTAAAAATAACGATTTACAAATATGGCTCTTGGGCTACGTGAAAAATAAGGTGGTATTTTAATATGATATAATGTAATATCAAGGCTTTCATACAAGAAAAAAACTATTAAAGAGACGAATATCTAGAGATTCATTTGTATAGTGGACCGCCATCTTTGATTTTTAACGGGAATGAAAACGAGGCTGTGATCTCTTCAGTGAATTGTAGCCTACTATTATTTAATATGTTTTTTGGATTGTTCTGCTGACAAAACCCTGCAAAAATATCTTTCCAAGAAATTTCAGTAGACAAAAACTACAGAGCTGTGGAAATTATAGGAGCTTTGATGCCATTGAAAACATGATCTAACCCTCACAGCCTCGCTTTGCGATGCTCTGAATAAGGTCTGTTTAACCTAGCAACCACATTGTATTATGATAAAAACCACTCACACCCTAGCAACCAGCTAAAACACAATATAAACCACTTAGCAATGCCATATACCCTAGCAACCACATTATAGCACAGTAAATTCATGTTGTTTATTGGATTTTTAATTGAAAGCAGATCATCTAAAGAGGTGTGACACTCCTGGTGTGTTCAGCCAACAGGATTTCTTCGTACGACTGTGATGCTCATGCCTTTACTGCTGCGACAGTGTGGTAAAACACCACATTATCCTCTTCAATAGATTACACACAAACACCGGCGGGAGGACGAGGCTTATTTTCGGTCTCTCAGAGGTTCAGGTTTGATCATATTACGTTGTGTGTGTTCTGTGGGCCCACTCATGATTGATAACCGGGGCCAGACGTGGTTGGGTCTGCGTTATCTACTCAAGCTTTATTTAATGCAATGAATAGTTTTAAAGCCCTCAGGTTGTGTAAGACACAGATTACAGAGAATTGACACTGATTTGCACAGGAGAGCATGAAAGGTTAAAGCATGCATAATTGAAAAGTGAGATCTGAAAATCTTGAGAATGTGAAAGTTCAAAAGGTGGCCTTCAAAGCCCTCATATGGAAATACTTTTTCCAAAAGAGCAAACGGTGGCGACTGGCTAAAATGTGAAGCGTATTGATTGGTCAGTGCGTTCTGTTGCTCCCACATTATGACCAGTGGCATTTACCAGCTCATTTCTGCAGTTAAAGTAAAGTTTGAAGCTCTCACTCATATCAAACACTTTTTAAAATCATTGTACTTTTCTCCCCCTGAGGAGCTCTTATAATGTTGGTCAAAAAGGGTCATAGTTTACCTTTTCTCAGTATTAAATGACATTTAAAATCCATTTTAACGCCACAAAATATCACAGTAAATAGTCAAATCCATTGCTTATACTCACTAGTACTGTTGTTTTACCTCCAAAATGATGTCACTTCCTTGATGATGTCATTGAGGGAGTTGCTTTTAGTTTTTAATATTAAATGGCATTTACAATCCATTTCACTTCCATAATTTGACCTATTTCCAAACAAAACAGGATTTTAAAACAAAAAGTCATGGTGGGACTTGATTTAGGAATTGATTGGATGGTGAAAAGTGGGTGTCAACTTTTAGGAATACAGTATGATCTCAAGCGTGGATAAAAAGCACAAAATTGATGTGGCTACTATTTTACAATGAAATAAATAAATATTAATAACGGACTGAATAATTTTAATTTTTGGAAAACAACTGATTACTAACTTTGTGATTACATTTAACTCTTTATTTCCATCCTTTTCATGTGTAATATTTGTAAACAATCAAGTTCTAATCAATGAATAAACTCTTATATTTCTCACAATTCTCAGATATGATCAGGGTTTAAAATTAACGAGTTAATTTGCGAGTAAAAATAGCAAGTATACGAAACGGTGCCAGTTGGCCGGTAACATTTTTATGAATTGCAAAATTGTGAGAATATGAACGTCAACAAAAGTAAACAACGCTCGGCACAGTTGACGGGCCAGTGTTGCATTGTCACGAAAATTTAAAGTGACGGCAGCCTAATATTTTTGCTGCTCTTAATGTTAGTCAAACAACAAAAGACAAAGAACAATCACTCAATGCTCATGACTAAATAACTTTTGTAACTTTAATAAGGATAAATCTATGCTTCATGGCTGGCAAAAATATTTGTTGGTGTTAAAACAACTTTTCCTTGAGCTTTTGATATATAAGAGTTCATTGTACTATAAAAATATCCTGTAAGATTCAGAACTGAAAACGTCCTTTTTAGTCCATGGCCCAGCAAACGACTGATCCTGGAATGTGCCTATCAATGACATAGATAGGTGAAACTCCGCCTCCAGAGAAGAAACCAACACCTACTTCATCGTTGCAACGTTAGCCCCGCCCACTGGCGTGTTAGTGAGAGCGATTCAGGACTAAAACAACATTACTTTTCAATGGATCCTAATGCAGGAATATGGTTATTTATTTTCAACAATGTGAATGTCTCAGTTGAGCTTTATTTATTTGTATTCGGTACAGTAACTAAACACTCAACTTCATTTCTCTTAGGAGGATGAAAATAATCTGTTATTTAAAGGGTGATTAAATTATGTAAAGAGAGCGATCAAAGAACACTCCTTTTACAATCGCTGGAGCTGTCAATCAAACAGAGTTTATCAGTGAATGAGTTCTGGACTCGTGCCAAAACTCCTGTTTTATTCTACGAATCTCTTAGTTACACCGAGTTAGTTATGATGAACACATTTGTTAGTGTGCAGAAATTGAGTTGTAATGATGAGATCACTGCTTTCATGCGCTCAACACTACAGTGTTCATCTCTGCAACCTTTCATGCCACGATCTAAATATAATGCCATAGATCTAAATGCAATGCAACACTTTTCACAATTAGTTAATATTGAGAGCTGTTAAAATATGCTAAATAAGAGAGTAATACTGAGCTATTTCATATGCAAAGATGTCAGCCAATCACAGCAGTGGGCGTTTACACTGAAGTCTCACATCAGACACGCCCCTTAAAACAGAGCAGAGTAGGAAAAATGCCTTTTATTTCTAAATTATGACAATTTTTGTTGTAGAAAGGATACTAACATTATAAGTGCACCCCAGGAAACATTATAAAACAATGCAGTTCATGACAACTTTAAGTCACCGATCATTGGCAGATGTGGCAAAATTTAGTTAAAGGCCCTGGATATGATCTTCTGAACAGTTTCCTGCAACATCAGCTATATCAGCTATCTGGATGTGTAACATCTCAAACCTTTCTTTCCCCAAAAATGTTTCCTTCCATATTGTTCTTGTCAAAGCACAACATTGAAGATATCCAGCCAGCTGGTGAAGCTCCAACACTATAAAACCTTGAATGTCTGCCTTCTGTTGGAATATAACAATAGACCAAATGATATTATTAGATAATTCAGAACCTACTGTATTATGTGGCTTTTAGAATATAAATATGCTTGTAATCAACAAAAGCATTTGGCAGCGATTAAAGTGCACGCCACTGCTTAAACTTTATTCATTAGAACTTGATTGTTTACAAAAATGACACAAGAAAAGGATGGAAATTAAAGGATTAGTTCACTTTCAAATTCAAAGTTCCTGATAATTTACTCACCCCCATGTCATCCAAGATGTTCATGTCTTTCTCTCTTCAGATGAAAAGAAATGAAGGTTTTTGATGAAAACATTCCAGGATTATTCTCCTTATAGTGGACTTCAGTGGCTTCCAAATGATTGAAGGTTCAAATGTCAGTTTCAGTGCAGCTTCAAAGAGCTTTAAACGATACCAGACGAGGAATAAGAGTCTTATCTAGAGAAACCATGTAAAATTATATACGTTTTAACCATAAACACTCGTCTTGAACGAGCTCTCTTCTTCTTCTTCTCTATTACTGCCCTCCACAGGTCAAGGTTTGAACTAAATTCTTATATACAATATGCTTGTGCAAGTATATAACAATTAGTTCAAACTTTGACCTGTGGAGGGCAGTAATACACTTTGCAGCGTTTCTCTAGATAAGACTCTTATTCCTCGTCTGGGATCATGTAGAGCTCTTTGAAGCTGCACTGAAACTGACATTTGGACCTTCAACCGTTTGGGCTCCAGTGAAGTCCACTATATGGAGAAAAATCCTGGAATGTTTTCCTCAAAAACCTTAATTTCTTTTCACCTGAAGAAAGAAAGACAAACATCTTGGATGACATGAGGGTGAGTAAATTATCAGGAAATTTGAATTCTGAAGTGAACTAATCCTTTAAGAGCTAAATGTAAACATGAAGTTAGTAGCAAACGGATGGACATAAACCAACTAACACCACAAAATATCACAGTAAATAGTCAAATCCATTGCTTACTCACTTGTTCTCCTTGCAAAATGATGTCACTTCCTGGACAATGATGTCACTGAGGGATTTAAAAAAAGAGTAACAGGATGTTAGGGGAAAAAAAATCTATAAACTGATTATCAGTTAAAACAATATTCCTAAGAAAAGTGATTTATTTGAAATATTGCGTTTATACACTCTAAAAAATGCTGGGTTAAAAACAACCCAAGTTGGGTTGAAAATAGACAAACCCAGCAGCTGGGTTAAATGTTTGCCCAACCTGCTGGGTAGTTTTATTTAACTCAACTATTGTTTGAAAATGACTATGGCTGACTTAAAATGAATCTAAAATGAAATTAAAATGTTAATTTATTATACATATTAATAAATGTTACTTTTCAATATATTTTGGGTTCATTTTAAGCAATACAGTCATTTTTAAACAATAGTTGAGTTAAGTAAAACTACCCAGCAGGTTGGGCAAACATTTAACCCAACTGCTGGGTTAAAACAACCCCATCGCTGGGTTTGTCCATTTTCAACCCAACTTGGAATGTTCTTAATTGTCATAAAAACTCAAATCAAATAGTGATTGAAAATTCTTCCGTTTAATTAACTGTGATATTGAAATAAATAAAGCAAGTTTAATATTTTATCCAGTCATATTTGATGGGGACATGATTTACCATGTGACCCTGGAATAACTCTTGTGGACGTGTGTCTGCGAGCAGCAGGAGGTTGTGGTGTTCCTGGTCGCAGTCGTTCATTGTTTCAGCGATTGTGCTTCCTGTTGAGGCTGCGAGGGGTTCTGTCCGGCCCGGCTGGCTCTGCAGTAATTGTAGGGTGTTTGGGTCTGGTTGTCTTGTGATAAAGGATCAAAGTTGACCACTGCCCAGCACTAAACGTCTGTGTTAGCAACACATGTCAACAGACGACATTTACAACCAGTGTTTCCTCCCGAGGAGGAAGTGTACAGCGCTCTGCTGCCGTTGCAATAGATACCGTATCTCTTTATCCAGCCGTGGTCGATGAGTTGGAGAATGGCTCATGGGCAATGAAAGGTTTAAAATAAACCCACTTAAATCTTTATAGCTGCATGCATTTTTTTTTTTTTAAATGTTCAGATATGCTCAATGTCCTACTACTCTTGTAATTTCTGTAACTTCTGCATGCATGGAATGACCTTCGACATTTCTTTAAATATGCAAGATCACTCTATGTGAGAGCCAAATCCCATAATACAATGCTCTCAATTTGATAATAATTTATTATTTTTAAACCCTTTCTTTACTCGTCATTTGATCAAGTGGTATTAGGACTTATTTTTGCACATTTTACAATTTGAAAAAACTTAAAGGGGACCTATAATGCCCCTTTTCACAAGATGTAATAACAGTCTCTGGTGTCTCCAGAATGTGTTTCAGCTCAAAATCCCCCACAGATCATTTATTATAGCTTGTCAAATTTGCCCCTATTTGGGTGTGAGCAAAAACACGCCGTTTTTGTGTGTGTCCCTTTAAATGCAAATGAGCTCCCCTTTCCAGAAGAGGGCGGAGCTTTAACTGCTCAACAACAACAAAGCTGGAGAATCTCACGCAGCCAAAATGACGACGGTGTTCAGCCTTACATTGTTCAAACCCGAGTCGACACTGATGGAGAGACTCGGGAAGAAGTTCAGAGCTGCAGCAATGGAGAATAATGAACATTCAAGCATGAAAACCTGTTTTAGTTGAGCCCAAAAACAACATCAAGACTTTGTAAAAGGGCATAAAATGGCCTCGTCCTGTGTCTGTGGTCAATGGCGTGTTGTGCCAGGCCTGAAGTCACAGAAAAGCGTGAATTTGTCACTGTCTTCTCTCAAGCACTTGGATATCTCCCCCCCGAACCCCCGGCCTCCTGTTCCGCACCACTTTGGCAGGAACAGATCTCCTCACAGGCCTGAAAATGCTTCATGGGAATTATGGCTGAGGCTATTACAGTTTGTTCTTCCAAATGTACTGAGGGGCTGATAGTCTGGGCAAAGTGCTCCATCTTGGATTGACTGTGCATCTGTGCTCTCAGAAACAAAATGAGAGTGAAAAGCGTTGGTCAGCACGGGTCTTCGTCCCATCTGTCCATTCCGCTGATGAAGAGAGGTGGAAAAACTGCAAAACTCTGCCGTTTTTGCAGCCTACAGCAAGAAAAGAATCCATATGCATTATTTTAAAACATTAATTGTTCAGTTATCTCATCGCTTCTGGTGCTTTACCAGCTAAAAGGAGCAGAGTAATTTTTCCCCCCATGTTAAAAGAATACTACTTTTTTGTGTAGAGATGATAACTACAGCATAAACTGTGGTGCTTTCACTAAACATGGTAACTTTACTAATCTAGGGTGGCCATTTAAAAGCAGGATTATCCAAAATCTTTAAGTTATCACTTTTCCATTAAGTGGCAATGTTTGACCCCTTGAATTGATTTCCAGGGGCATTTTCACCCAGTCAAATAAATTCAGTATCAATAAAATCCATCTTTTCACTGCAGATTTGACATTGCCAGAAGGTGGCAACAATGAGTCACTGATTGAGTGATTCATTCATTTGACCGATTCATTAATTCATTCAGGAATGAAGCGTGTGATTGGCTGCATCCAAAATCGCATGCTTCCCTACTATATAGTAGGCAAAAAACAGTATGTCCGAATTCACTGTATTCATAAAAGAGTAGAACTACTACTTCCGGCGAGATTCTGAAGTGTGCATAGGATACTATCCCATGAGGCCACTGGAGAGGATTTGTGAATGGCAGTGAAGCGATGCAACCGACACTGGTAGGTCACATGATAATGACAACATGGTGGATGTAGTACGTCCGGATTACATTATATATAAAACATACTTTTTTAGCAGTCGTGAAGTAATTACTTATTCAAAATAAGTACTTACTCAAGAGAGAATGCGATTTCAGATGTAGCAGTGTTGCCAAGTCCACAGTTTTCCTGCAGAATTGGGCTACTTTAAAGGGATAGTTCACCCAAAAATGAAAATGTGATGTTTATCTGCTTACCCCCAGCGCATCCAATATGTAGGTGACTTTGTTTCTTCAGTATAACACAAATGCTGATTTTTAACTGCAACCGTTGCTGTCTGTCAGTCTTATAATGCATGTCAATGGGAACACAATCTATAAGAGTCAAAAAAACTTGCATAGACAAATCCAAATTAAACCCTGTGGCTTGTGACGACACATTGATGTCCTAAGACACGGCAGTGATGTCTAGCACTCATTGAAGCGTAAGCACGAGACATCACTGCCGTTGTCAGAGCGCGATCAGACCTCACTAAGCGAGTGCTGAACGCAGTTGGACATAGTGGTGTATTAGAAAATTAAAATTTTAACTATCCCTTTAACACTGTTGCCGCAGGTTGTTTTTCATGTTCGTGGGTTGAAGTGATACAAAGTAACATAATATTTAGCCCCTAGAATGCAACTTTTACCAGGGCAACCCCACCAAAAATGCAGATTCACCCCCCCAGAACATGATTTTTACTGGGCGACTCGCCCTGAAACGCTAGTTTTTAGGCTAGTTTTGAGTAGCAATTGAGCGGGTTTTGTTGTGAAGATCTGGCAACCCTGAGATGCATCCACTGGCTTTACGAATAACCAGACGCGTTGCCGCAACATGCTATAAAAGGTATCTTTTCCATATTAAACTGAGTTTGTCCCAACTAGCATCACGCGATGATTCTATTTTAGAAATGGTTTCTATTTTTCTGCAACGTTGCGGCTGAAACAACAACACAAACTAAGATAATGACTACGATCATGATAATCTCGGGTACAGACAAGTGTGTTCTATGACAAAGATTGTTTCAGTAACTTATTATGTATTTTAATAATGTTAAAATGTTGTAATATTCGTGAATTTGCGTACTTATCCTTTTTATTTGCGAGTGCCGTCTCTGTTGCTGTGCACTTGCCGCGAGAGCCCGCCCACACACTGTTCTGATTGGCTGTAGCCTTTGATTGACTTTGTTGCATCTCATAGTCACGTATGGTGTGGACAGACAAATCGCTTGTCGCTGCACACTCTAAAAAATGCTGGATTAAAACAACCCAAGTTGGGTTGAAAATGGACAAACCCAGCAATTGGGTTGTTTTAACCCAGTGGTTGGGTTAAATGTTTGCCCAACGGGCTGGGTAGTTTTATTTAACTCAACTGTTGTATAAAAATTACTGTATTGCTTGCTTAAAATGAACCCAAAATATGCTGAAAATTAACATTTAAAACTACCCAGCAGGTTGGGCAAACATTTAACCCAACCACTGGGTTAAAACAACCCAATTGCTGGGTTTGTCCATTTTCAACCGAACTTGGGTTGTTTTTAACCAAACATTTTTTAGTGTGGAATCTTATCGCGTCGTGTCTGGTTAGGACATGTGTCTTAAGTCGTTGAATCATTGACTCACCCGATTTGTTAAAAAATGTTGAATTATTCAAGAACGAAACAGTTTATAACAGAGTCCATGCTAAAATGTACATCACTTAATATTAACTTAAACATAAATAAATTATTTTAAAAAAATCGGCTAATTATATACCATTGTATAAAGTATATTAAATAGTGATGAGATGATCATAAAATGAGGACTTTGTTGGTTGGTCAAATGGGTAAATTCATATAAACAACCGAACCTGAAAAATCTGCATTGGGAAATCTTAATCCATCACGTGAAATTCCCAATCCCATGGATTCCTAGAAATAGCTGGATTTTGCACATGAAAATTCACCAAACAACGGTAAATGCGAGCACGCTTTAACGCTATGGGTTTGTGGGCCAAAAAAAGGACCTTTTAGGTTTCTGCATATCGTAAATTTTGCAAAACATGAGAAATAAAATTTACACAGTGTGAAGTTGCCCACCTTATCAGTGTGAGAATGAGTTCTTCCTGCAGTATTTAACATCGTTCAGCCCTCCCCGCTCTTGGCATCTCAATGGTTGAAGCTCTTGGCTGGTAGTTCCTGGAAGTTCTCCACTGAAAGCAATCGCGAGTGTGAGAGGATCTGTTTTTGTGTAACAGTGGTCAACCTTATCGTTCCGCTCCAAGTGTGAAGGAGCAACTCAAGTGTCATAATCTCACACTGCAGCCTGTTTGTCCACTTCCTGTTTAGTTTAGACAAGAGGGACACGTCTTTGTAGAACTGGCATCTGGAAATGACCAAACTCTAAATCCTAAAGTTAATCTAACTCATAAACACAGACGCTCAAGACAAAGGAGGGATTGCTGAATAAACTATAATGACAGTATATTAAAAATAAGTTTCTTATTTTTATACTAGCCATCTGTTCCAAATCCTGTGAGCTGTCACCCTTATAAGTATTAGACAGATTCCCAATGTGAAGGATGTTCAAAAAATGCAGTCAGCACAATTATTTTTACCTTCTCAGATGACTTGTTTGAAAAACTCAATGCAAATATTATTCATGGATAAGGCAATCCCAAAATTATGGAAGCTTTTTTCCGCCACCTAATCAAATAATAAAAATAAAAAAGGTAATTCTGACTTTTTTTCTCACAATTGTAAGTTTTTATAAACAGACTTTATAACTTGCAATTCTGACTTTTTTCTCAGAACTGTGAGATCTAAAATCACAACTGGTCTTATAAAGTCAGAATTGCAAAATATAAACTCAATTCTGAGAAAAAACATCAGTCTTTTTCCCCTCACAATTGGACATTACAACACAAAAAGTGAGTTTATCTCTCACAATTCTGACTTTATAACTTGGAATTATGAATTTTCTCCTCGGGATTCTGATGTTTTTTCTCAATTGTGAGATATAAAGAATTTTGAGTTATAAAGAATTTTGAGTTATAAAGTCAGAATTGTGAATTATAAAGTCAAAATGGTGAGGAAAAAAAGTCAGAATTGTGAGTTTATATCATGCAATTCTGACTTTAAAACTCGCAATTCTAACTTGAAATTGTTCATATCTCACAACTGAGAAAAAAATGACTAACTTGCAATTCTGAGAAGAAAAGTTTGTATCTCACAATTCTGACTTTATAACTTGAAATATCGCAATTGAGAAAAAAATGTCAATTGCGAGAGAAAAATTCAGGACTGTGAGTTATAAAGTCAGAATAACGTGATATAAACTTTATAACTTGAAGTTGTTTATATCTTGCAAATCTAACTTTAACTTGAAATTCTGATTTTATAATTTGAAATTGTTTATATCACACTTCTGAGAAAAAGAAGTCAGAATTGTGAGATGAAAAGTGTCTTTTTTTTTTTTTTGATTTCATAGCGGAAATAAAGCTTCCATACAGAATGCATTACAAATTTGTTGATGCATGCATGCAAAATGGTGTACGAGTATAGGAATATATATTATAAATTACATTATAAAATGTATTTAATAGGCTATAAAATACACTATTTTACTCAATGTTTGTATAATTGTGTATTGTCCATTTTTATATTGATAAAATATATTTAATAAATACATTATAATTATAAATTTCTCTAGACTGGTGCACCATCTTGCATGCATTTGTTTTGTTTACCAAACAGATCAAAACAGTGATGTAAAATGTGCGATGCACACAAACGACTCAATGATTTGCTTCCTCTCAAAAAACTAATTTTAATTAAAACAAAAATGTTGAATCATTAACAAGTTTATAAAACAGTGATTTAGTTACATAAATAAATTGATATCGGTGTATCAAATCTTAAATTCAACTTCATGAGAATGTTGACACGGGTGAAGAAGTACAATCGTTTACCTTTTATAATAAATAAAATGGAGAGAAAAAAAAATGATATTTCTGTTTCTAAACAAACAAAAGAAAAAAGAAAGAGCTACAGACATACCTCTAAGGAAGGGGACACTCGACAACGTTTTTGCACCAAAAACATAGGAAACCTGCTTTTTAAAGCACAGAATACCATTCAGCTAAAATTAAAGACAGTAAAGTTGTAACCAAAGTCGGTTGGCTTTCATTTTTAACGAACAAGTTTGGTAGTTAGAACTCCAGTTTGGTTATTTTAAAGCGTTAAGACAAGGCAAGAAAGAAGGCTGTTTTCGTTTCGTTGAGGAATCCTATAGGAACGACAAAACCAAAGAAACAAAAAACAAAGGAAATAAAACGTTTGAACAGTCAGACCTACACAGCAACTTTCTGTCTTGCACAAAGTTAAGATGTCAGCAGATAGGCATGTACATGTTATTGTGCATAAAAATGGAGTTTCGTCGTGACTCGATTATTGTGGAAAGAAACAAGAGCGTCAGGCCAATCGCTCGGCATGTTTGCGTTAACATCGATACTGTTGGATCTACATTTCTAGGCGTTTTTTTGAGGCACGTGGGCCTGCGATTCTTGCATTCCCAATTCTTAATGCTAAGGCTTGCTGCTCCGGTTCACTGGGTGTCCGTCCAAACCACCGGTGCCCTGTGCGCTCGTGTCTACGCCACACAGGTTCACTGCCCGATTCCAGCCCCGACAGCACGGCCGTGTTCGGAACGGAGCGCTGGCGCGGCTGCAGCGTGTAGTATGCATACTGTGCAATGCAGATTAAGTGTGAAAAGACGAACTGAATTCAAAACATGCGACGTCAGGTGAATAATGCCATCCGTTTCCGTGTCGCACACCAGCCTCGCGTTCCGAACACAGCCCGAGGCTCGCGTTTAGTCCCTCTGATATGTTTTATTTCAGACCAAGGTACTGCAGCTTCAAGTATTTTGCATTACATAGAATATTCTTTTTATAAATTAGTTAACGTATACATTTTTTCAATATTCAGACATATACTATCATATATACAGTACAATAAAATGCTCTCATTCTTTCATGACCATTTTTTTTCTTCTTTTTTTTTTCCTTTTTTTCAAAGAGAATCCCTGAGATGTATGTCGACAGTCGCTAAGTTTCCACAAGCGCAAGCACAATGGGGTTGAGAAGCGTGTGTGTGTGTGTGTGTGTGACATGCTTTTGGACGAAACAGCACTGCAAAGCCACGCAATTAGCCTGAAAAGGAATTTAAACAAAACAAAATGGAGACGTGTTTCTGTTTTTCTCTGTTCTAACACTTCTTTAGTACACTGGTAACGTGTGACTGGTTCAGGAAGGAGTAAAGCTGAAGCCGTACGAGGTACTTGTCACTTAGGATGGAGGTGTTGTTTGGTTTAAAGCCATTTTTCTTCTTCACTTTGAGGCTGTGAATGTTAAACAGAGAGAGAGAGAGAGAGAGAGAGAGATCTGGAGTGCTGTGTGGACTTTCGCCACTGGACAACATATACTCAGTGTAAACCGAAACGTGGTGACATACTCTCACACGCTTTCACACAAATGAAGGGGAAACACACAAACTTCCACAACATGACAACGTTCCACTTTTTTTTCCGTTTTTTTTTGCGCAAACGTTAAGTCTATACACATAATACCGGTGTGGTTCGTAATGTCTTTCTCTTTTCTTTTTTTTTCCCCAGCCGAAGCTAGCCGAAGCGCTCTCGCACAAGCATCATGAGTTTCTTTTTGCCTTTGTATATCTGTTTCAGGTTGTCTATGAACTGCGTGAACTGGATGTGTCCGTCGTGCGCCATGAGGAAAGTCTCTCTGGCTTTGCTGAGGAACTCGATGAACTCGCTGTAGTGCCGCGGGCTGATGTGCGTGAGCCGCGAGTGCGTCGTGTTGATGTAGGCCCCGATCGTGGCGTCCAAGAGCTGTCTTAGCGGGGCTTTGTCCAACGACATCAACTTCCCAGAGTTCCTGCGGCTGTGCAGCGCCACCATGCCGGGCGTGGTCAGCGTGCACCGCCGCAATATGTCCGACAGCACGGTGGCGCACTTTACGCTCTTCACCACCAGGGGGATGATGGCGGCCAGCTCGTTCTTGCCCAGCGAGTGGCTGAGCGCGCACGCCCACAGCACGTCGTTGATGGCGGGATGCGTGTCCTGGTTGTAGCTCAGGTTCAAGTGGGCCATCGCGAGCGTGGCCAGTTTGTACGCGCGCATGGGGTAGCCGCGGTGCTCCATGTAGCGCGCGATGGTGAACAGCTGCGTGTAGCTCATGCCCGTGGTGGCCGCGTCCAGCACGATCTGGTAGGCCGTCTCGAAGGCGATGTGGTCCTTCTCGCAGAGCGTGAGGGCCGACAGCGCGCAGTTCTGAGGATCCTTCATGGCGCACTGCAGGGCTAACGTCCGCGCGCTGCTCGCCAGGTTCTCCTGCTGATGGCAGTCCAGATGCAGCCGGACGATGGTGCTGTTGGACATGACCGTGGTCGCCACGATGCTCGTGGCCTCGGTGGGTGTGAAGAGGGTGAACCAGCTCTGCATGATGCTGTCCAGTGCGTAGACCCCTGCGCAAACACACAAGATTAGAATTATATTTTGCTACATTTTTGGAGCGTCAAAAGGCCAATACAGCCATTTCATTTGTGATTAAAATATCTTCAAATGCATGGTTTTATAACATCATATATTAACATACAGTGTTGGGGGTAACGCATTACAAGTAACTTGAGTTACGTAATCAGATTACTTTTTCAAGTAACTAGTAAAGTAACGCATTACTTTTTCAATTTACAACAAAATATCTAAGTTACTTTTTCACATTTATTGACGGACATGTTGTCCCCATGTTGAGAGGAATACAGTGCAGAGATATTGTGTGCGCTGTGTAAGCAATGATGGTTATTGTAGTTCTAGACTAAATGTGAACATGCATTTACTCATCTCACTTGCACGAAATCATTCAGTATTCCTCAAAATGAATAAAAACAGTGAAATGCAATCTCAGAATTTTGCAAACCTGTAATAATTAACTATATTAAATGACACAAATATACTTTATGTATTTAAACTCAATTATTAACCAATGTCTTTGCTGCTGACCTTCAATTCAACCATATTAATAAGCAAAAAATACTTTAGATTAGATTTAGAACTTCCTTCTCTTGTATCCTATTCTTCTTAAATCCAGAACATCTGAAAGGTTTGTTTGAGCTGCGCCCTCTACTTTACAGGTGTACATATGCTTTTCCTTCAGCCTAAGGCTTATTGATTTCACTTTTGGCGTGAAAGGGCCTTTTTGCCAAAAATATAACTTTTTTGTTGTTATTAAAAAAAACAAACAAACAAGCCCAGCCCCGGTGAGAAAAAGTAACGCAAAAGTAAAGTAACGCATTACTTTTCATAAAAAGTAACAAAGTAACGCAATTAGTTACTTTTTTAGGGATTAACGCAATATTGTAATGCATTACTTTTAAAAGTGACTTTCCCCAACACTGTTAACATAGTGCAAAATGGTATTAAAATTATGTGTAGAAGTCGTTGCTTTGTTATGAGAAAGAATGTCCAGAAAAATGAATTTCTTTGATGTCATTTGGAGTAACCAATATAAAGGGACCATTTTGGATCAAGTCATGCAGTCAATATCATGTGACAGGATGTGACATCAGACAGACACCTGCAAAGGACCACATAGTCAACTAACTCTCTCTTAACTAATTGAAAAATTCATGTTTTCTCTTGATCATACGCATGTCCCGAAACATCAGCTCATTCGGTGCAACCGCTATAAAACAGGGAAAATGTTGTAATATTTTAAAAACTTGTACTAAATATAAAATGTTTGATGGTCCTTTTGATATCAGCCTGTTAGCATCGTTTAAAAATATCGTCATTCGGCAAAACCAAAATCTTTTTGGTGACAAATTTTGTAAAGAAATTACAAAAACAGTGTTAATTGATTATAAAAACCACATAATCTCATTGTTAACACTTAATAAAACTTAAAATTATATCTTTATTAGGTTTTTTACACTTTTAAAAACCTTATTCGTCAATGACCTATATACACACATAATATTATTATATATATATATTATATATATATATATATATATACACACACAAACACACACAAATATGAAATTCTTTCCAAAATATATAATGTAACATAGATATGTATATACATATATACATACATACACACACACATATTATATTATATTATATTATATTATATTATATTATATTATATTATATTATATTATATTATATTATATTATATTATATTATATTATATTATATTATAATATATATATATGTATATATATATATATATATATATATATATATATATATATATATATATAAAATAAAATATATATAAAATAAAATATATATAAAATAAAATATATATAAAATATATATACACAAAATTTGGAACCAAAAATTATTTATAGACACTTTAACCTGACCATGTTTTGCTTAAGTGTAATCTGACATAATTAAGATTAATATTTTCTGACAGTTTAATTGTATTAATGAATGAAATGTTTGAGGTGTCTGAATAAATTTTGGTTTGACTGCATACACACACACACACACACACACACACACACACACACACACAGGTATATATATTCATATATGTGTGTATGCTTATAAATATACATGCATTTATACATATGTAAAAAATATTTTTTTAAATAAAAAATAACAGATTTTTGCAGCATCTTTGCAACAATAATTAATTTATTGTTTAACTGAAATAATTTTATTTTACTATTAATAAAGTGAATTGCTTATTGAACTTTTTTTTTATCAGATTGCAGTTATTATAAAAGCAATAAGTCACTCACGGCTGTGTATTATTATGGTTATTTTACTCTGTTTCGCTATCATGGTAAAATCTAAGCTATCAGTGTGGTAAAATCACCATAAGGCACGGCCTTGACTTGATAATCAGGTAACACTGAAAGCTCAAACTTACAAACATATATTACTGTACTATTAGAAGTGAATTGTTTATTGAACTGTATTTTTAATGAATTTGTAATTGCTGCAATTTTGTTCAAAATAATTGGTTCCACACCGTGGTAAAATCACTGTAAAGCACAGATCTGGTAACGCTAAAGGTTCAAACTTACCAACTTCTGTGGCACATGTGACTAGCCATCGTACCATCTCTCGCCGCCGCCAGTTCAGCGTCGAAAGCGTCATACGCATAACCTGCGAGTTTTTAGGACACACACACAGAAAACATGTAAAGAAAAGACCACAAACAGCTATAGGTGAGTGCTGATGGATGAAGCGTGGATACCTGAAGACCCAGCTCCAGGGAGACCTTCAGCAGAGTGATGTCCGGCAGACTGTCCATGAGGGTCGCTATCTTAAAGGCATCCTGCGCCAGTTTGAAGATGTGAGAGGAGGAGTGAATGTTCTTCTGTATGGACTCTAATACTGTCTCTAACCTTCGAGCGTCACCTGGAAACAACAGGAAAACAACAAACGTGTGAATGAACGTCATTGAAATTATGATTACAAATGGAAGTATGCAATCATTAAAAAATGATTAAAACTTTGTTCAAGATTTTGTAAACATAAATTTACTACAAAACTAATATAAACTTAAAAATGAGGCTCCATATTTGCAAATTGCTGACATATATGTAATATTAATGCATAAATGATTAAACTTTGCTGTAAATATATAAAAAATTTAATTAATATTAATCAAGCTCATGAAATAAATATTAATGCATTCCTGATCGACTGCCGTCGATTCCCACTACCCAGGTACTCGTGCCCATCTCTAGTGGAAATACAGGAGGACAGAGAATGTGTGATATTTCATAAATATTTAATGGGAAATAAACGGATTCACACGAGTGATGGAGATTCGACGTGACTGGCCATTTCTGTAAACACTGCAAACAGTCAGGTGACCTTGGAGAAACATCAGGCTCAGAAACCCTCTCTACAGCGCACACACACACACACACAAATACACAAACAAATAAACACACAAATAAAAATGCACAAACAAACGCACACACACGCACATTACACACACACTCACACATGCATGGATGGACACACACACACACACGAACATGCATGGACTTACACATGGACTCACTCACACACACGCATAGACTCACATGCACATGCATAAACACACACACACGAACATGCATGGACTTACACACAAACTCTCACTCACACTCACACACACGCATAGACTCACACACGCACATACATGCATGGACACACACGCATAGACTGACACACACACACGCATGGACTTACACACGGACTCTCACACACACACACGCACACACAGCATAACGAGCGGTGAGTCAGCACTAGACGGCCGTGTGATGCAAGACTCTGAGAACACCTTCAAACGCTCAGGACTTCATTCATCACGCGTACTCTGATTTCTGCGCTGCGATTACATCTTAAAAATAGTGCTGCAACTTTTCCAAGCTTGTTGTTTCTGCAAACAGAGGAGACGAATGCAGATTTGATTTCATGGTCGGGACTCGTTGTTTTGCAGTCTGCTAGCGGAAATGCGGTTCGCAGGCCCGCCATTAAGCAAACAGCGCTGTTGTCACGGTAATTGCAGCCTGCGCTGGAGTGATGGACGCGCTGGCGGAGCTCTAACCTTTGGCTGCAGTGAGCATGGTGGAGGCCAGCTCGCACTGCTGGGACTCGATGTGGCTGAGGGTGAACCATCGCGGGTAACGATTGGGGACGACTGATACTATATGGTGAGGCCGGGACATGTCGCCCGAGGGAGCCGTGGATTCCAACACTGGTAACCTGTGGATGAAAAAAGACATGCAGATGAACATCACTGAAGTACAGTCAGAGTCAAAATCTACAAATCATCAATAAAACATGACAATAATATCAACAAATGCTGTATTTTTCAGGCTGGTTCAACTCATTTGTTTATAAGGTGGGACTTTTTCAACAATGATTTATCTCTGGTTTAGCAAACTATAATCACAGACCATATGAGGATGAGAAGGACACTTTATTCAAATGTTTTTGAATCAGTTTAAATGAATCATTTTATTTATATATATATATATATATATATATATATATATATATATATATATATATATATATATATATATATATATATATATATATATATATATATATATATATATATAAAAAATGATTAATTTAAACCGATTCAAAAACATTTGAATAAAGTGTATATATTATGAATTGAATTGAAAATATGCTATTATTTGCAGGATACTGATCATGAACCTGAATGTGACGAGACAAGAAACATTTTGTGTTTTCGACATATTAGACATACAGTGAATGTGTGCATATTTTTATATAAAATATTAAATATAATTTATTTATAGATGTACACACATATACACACATTTTATATATATATATATACATACACACACACATGTGTATATATATATATGTATGTGTGTTTGAAAGAAGTCTCTTCTGCTCATCAAGGCTGCATTTATTTAATTAAAAATACAGAAAAAACAGTAATATTATGAAATATTTTTACAATTTAATATAATAGTGTTCTATTTTAATATACTTTAAAATGTAATTTATATCCAGTGATCAAAGCTGAATTTTCAGCATCATTACTCCAGTCTTCAGTGTCACATGATCCATCAGAAATCATTTATTATCAATTTTTGCTGCTTAATATTTTGTTTTATAACCTGTGATGCTTTTTTCAGGATTCTTTGATGAATACAACGTTTAAAAAGTACAGTATTTATTTAAAATTGAAATCTTTGTAACATAACGTTTGGGGTCAGTAATTTTCTTCTTTATTTTGAAAGAAATTAATACTTTTATTCAGCAAGGATGTGTTAAATTTTTACCTTTTAATCAATGAATCCTGAAAAAAAGCATCACAGGTTATAAAACAATATTAAGCCTCACAACATTGATAATAAATCATCATATCAGAATGATTTCTGAAGGATCATGTGACACTGAAGACTGGAGTAATGATGCTGAAAATTCAGCTTTGATCACTGGATATAAATTATACTTTAAAGTATATTAAAATAGAAAACCATTATTTTAAATTGTAATAATATTTCACAATTTTACAGCAAATAAAATGAGGTAATTTGTTTGCCATTATCTGACCAAGAAGGACTGATTTCTGGATGTAAATGATCATTTAAAGAAGGTTTCAGCAGCTGGAGAACCACAGCAGAAGTTCCTCTGGGAAAGAACAGTGTGTCGCTCTAAAACAGAGGTTTTGCTGTATTGTTTTAGCCAGCTAACATGAGCCTGGAGGCGGCCCGCGGCCTTTACACACACACACACACTATTACTGGCCATCCTGTTTGTTTGAAACACTCCATCGAGTCCAACAGCAGCATCCAGCTGGATTCGACTCTGTTTTAGGCATGACATGAACTTCAGAGATCTCTCCACACTCTAAACACGAGCAAAATGGACATCCTCATTATGACTTTTGTTGAATATGGCCTTCCAAACAGCCCATTATTTGCATAGGTTTGACTCTTTCCAATCATATGCTACTTACAATCATCTATCTGATCACGCATCTTCATGTCAGAGCAGGATCTCGTCCTTCGCCTCCAGTGCGGCGCAAATATGTCAAAGCATCATGTCCCGGCATGGAGATAATTACCGAGCCTTCTACAAAGGGAATTGTATTATGAGGAGATCAGCCCTCGTCTGAGCCAATGCCATGGAGAGCAGTTATTTCGGGTGCCGTGGTCTTTTTATAGAGGAAGTCAATACTGAGCCCGAAGCTCCTGCGCTGGCTAAATTTAGGTGGATCTTTGTTTGATACCATTGACTTTATACTGAAAATCCCCCGGTAAATGCAATGCAATCAAAATATAATACAATACCAGACAGATTTGGTAACAGGATTGTCGGCTGGTCAAAAAAAGGAAAATTAATAAAACATAATCTGCGACAAGATGTCGATATAAATCTGTTGGACCAGCCTGAAGTTGGACACCTTGCCAGAACCAGCTGTAAAGCAACATACGATCAAAGTGAAATCTCACGAGTCCACTGTGCTTAGCTGCATATTAAAACATCAGATATGTTCGGATCGGCTGTGATTGTGTTGCGCAGCATTTTTGCTTCAAGTGTGCATAGAAAAATTAATCATATATATGGATAAGACAGTTTTGTTGTTGCACTTTCAAGAAACACAAGCACAATTTCAGTGTTAATCAATCATAAAAAACATTCTTGCATAAATGCTCACTGTAACCAAGTTTTTAGGTCATGTGACTAAAATTCTCTCAGATGATTAGCTACTCTTACCTCTCATTTGCATTTGTATTTTGCACCAATTTGCCTGAAAGTGACAACTTTAAAGGATTAGTTCACCTCCATGTCATCAAAGACGTTTATGTCTTTCTTTTTTCAGTGGATAAGAAATGAAGGTTTTTGAGGAAAACGTTCCAGGATTCTTCTCCATATAGTGGACTTCACTGGGGTTCAACGGGTTCAAATGTCAGTTTCAGTGCAGCTTCAAAGAGCTCTACATGATCCCAGACGAAGAATAAGAGTCTGATCTAGAGAAAACATCGGCCATTTTCTAAAAAAATAAATAAAATTATACACTTTTTAACCACAAATGCTCGTCTTGCACTGCTCTGTGATGTGCCACGCATGATGTAATCATGTTGGAAAGGTCACAGAAGTACCGATCCAGTGAACATGCAAAGATTAAGTCAAACGGCCTTTACAAAAAATAGTAAAACAACGATATCGGACGATTTTGAGAAAATGAGAGTTTTTCGCCCTTCTGTGGTACTTTCACCTACATCACACGTGACCTTTCCAACATGATTATGTAATGCGTGGCGCATCGCAGAGCAGTGCAAGATGAGCATTTGTGGTTAAAAAGTATTTAATTTTATTTGTTTTAGAAAATGACCAATCGTTTCGCAAAATAAGACTCTTATTCCTCGTCTGGGATCATGTAGAGCTCTTTGAAGTTGACATTTGGACCTTCAACCCGTTGAACCCCAGTGAAGTCCACTATATGGAGAAAAATCCTGGAATGTTCCTTCATTTCTTTTACACTGAAGAAAGAAAGACATGAACATCTTGGATGACATGGGAGAGTAAATTTGAATTCTGAAGTGAACTGATCTTGCTCTATCACGAATTGTTTTTCGCAATATTCCAATTTTGCGCATATAACTCAGGCGTAAATATAAATACTGATATGAATGCGACAATTTACATAAGAACAAGCGGAACTTATTTCTGTGTTAATAACCCGTAAAACTTGTTGCTTTGAAACAAATACGTCAATTTACGCAAGAATAGTTTGAACGATTTACACAGATATTCATTTTGCTTGTGTTTCATGCACCTATTGTGTGTATATGCTGACAAAGACTTCATTTAAATATTCAAAGGTGCATGAATAACTCCAGCTGATAATGTAAAATTGTTGCACACACACACAAACGACCATAAACGCACACGAGAGGGTGTGTGGGGTGAAAGCAGCGCTCTGCATTACCTCTGCAGCCCAAATTAGACTCAACGACACATATTTATTATTCACACTTTCTCAAAAACTCATTTTCAGTGGGCATGAATTATTTAGCAGTTTTCCAAGCAAAAGGCGCCTTTTGATTAAACGGCGCCCCAGATAACCTCACGCCCTACACACACTTACACACACACAGTGGAGATGTAGCCATGCCTTCTCAGGGCGAGCGAAGACGATAAAAACAAGAGACGGAAGGGGAAAATAAACCACAGCCGTGGGCGCGTTCGTTACTGTAGGTGGACGTGACGGTTTTGGCAGCAGAGCGTCGCCCGTGTGGCCTGTGGAAACTCACCGCATTGCTCTCAGTGCAATTTTGTACGCCAGTTCGGCATCGTGAGGTAGGAGGCATGTGAAGAGATACTTGGCAAACGTGTGCATCGGAACGCTCTCTCTGTAGATGAGCTCTCCCAAACCACTGTAGGGCCCACCTGCAAGAGAAAAACACTGCGTGAGACATCCACAAACAGTTGCATTTATCTGAACACCTTTGACCTAAATATTTATTTAAAAGCCCCCTTATGATATTTGATGCACAAAACCCTGATGTATCAAATATGATACTGAAAAAGCATTTTATTTATTTACGATTTTGTCGAACTGTTCCATAATAAAAAAAATAAAATAAAAAAATTCTGACTATTATTTTATGTCAGGCTTTAGTTAATATATCAATTTCATGGTTCTCTGATGTTGGTTATTGATCACATGACATGCAAAATATTGCACTTTTTTAGTATGTATTAAATATGGAGAAGTGATTGATGACTTCAATAAAGCTATTGTACGATTTCAGAAGATAAAACATGCAGAAGGTGTGAGATGTGGTTAGAAATGCACAGATTTGTTGGTACAAACAGAGTGAGAAAGAAACGCCTTAGGAGGTTCCTGTTTCTGCACACACACCCATACACCCTTCTGCATGACACATCAAAATCACATAAAGTGCCATGAACGTAGCAGGTAATTGCATTGTACTTCAAATACCACCATGCATATCGCCATTGTTTTTTCTCTAACATTATAGTTCGGCTGTAGGTCAGGAACGCACATGGATAACATCCTCTCTGAAGTAACGTTATCCAGACGAACACGCATATAGCAGGCCGAGATGGGCTTGTGGTGTTTCCGGGGCGAGTTCTGCATCGTGGGTAATCTGCTTACAGATCGTTTTACAGACCCTCCCCCCTCCTCATCCTCAAACCAGATGAAAACCACACGCCCACTTTCAAGAGCGCAGGCCTTTTTTCACACTTGCCTACAATATAAACTGTGATGCTAGAAGCCATATGTGAGAGCTTAGCTTCCCTGTCATTAGATTATTTGTGACTGAGAGCGCAGAGACCACAAGCCACTTCACAAATACACACGGACATACAAACCGACACCGTAACCAAACTAAGCATTCCTACATAGGCAGCATCTTAACCAAAATAAAACCTCATGTGTGATGCTCTATATAGTCAGAGACTCACAAATAATCCTTCTGAGTGCATGAGAGACTTAAACGTTTAGAAAGTATAAAAATACATATTGGATAAAAATATTTGTTCAGATAATATATAAATTAATACAATTAAATTAAATATAATCAACTAATTAGCCATCAATTTATGCTCAGCTTGCGGCTACAATGCCTTCTCTGCAGTGCATGTTTATGCTGCCTCATAAGTTCTCTTATTTTGGCTAAATTATAAACATGTATACTGCAGAGGGAATACAATCCCAGAATGCCTTGTGACAAGCTTTGAGAGAAAAAAAAAACATTTAAGATGACTATATATTTCATTACACAAAAATATTGGGTAAAATTTATTTTGACTGTTTTTTCATGCTTATCGAGTTATCTTAAGTGACATGGTAATGTCTTTCAAGGAATTATTTATTTTGGCCAAGATCAACTCCTATCTACATGAATGGGGGAATACTGAAATGTAGGGATGCACTGGCCGATATCAATAACCGATAATTCTTTATATTTGGAAAGCCGATAACCGATATTTTAGGCAATAAATCTAAATCCAAGTTTATATATAATTTTTCAGAGCCTGATTACAAAAACAAATGTTTCACCATGTCCCAAGCACAAAATTATAATGTTCTCATTATATTATTATTTAGCCGATATGACAGACTTGTGTTGTACATTGCTTTGTATTTTCCTTTTCGAAGTGATTTCAATCATATTTCAAGCAATTCAAAACCATCATGATGAACAGTTTCGCATCTGAAGTGTCTCAGCTGTAGGAAATAATCCATTATTTATCGGCTTTAATATATCTGCCAAATTTTCTTATCGTGCCGATAATGATAACATTAACATATATATCGGCCGATACCAATATGGTGGCCGATATATCATGCATTCCTACTGAAATGTAAAACAACTGCTCACCAAATTCACATTTAAACAACATATTTGACAGATCATCACTAAAATTAAATGAACATATATCAGCCGATACCGATATGGCTGCCGATATATCATAATCCCATCTGAAATTTGTGCTCACCAAATTCACATAAAAAACAAAAAACAAAACAAAAATACGTACAAGACAGATCATCACTAAAATTAAACGAACATATCAGCCGATACCGATATGGCTGCCGATATATCATGATCCCACCTGAAATTTGTGCTCACCAAATTCACAAAAAAAATAAAATAAAATTATCTGTTCATTTAATTTTAGTGATGATCACATCAGCCAATGCCGATATTGTGGCTGACATCCTTACTGTAATGTAAAAAAAATCCTCACCAAATTCACATTTAAATAACATATTTTACAGATCATCACAAAAATTAATTGAACATATATCAGCCGATTCCAATATGGTGGCCAATATATCATGCATCTCTACTAAAAAGTAAAACAATTATTGCTCACCAAATTCACATTTAAAAATTTATTTGACATATGACTAAAATCTGATGCTTAAATGCTGCTTATGCTCAAATAGCATTAAAAAAGGCTGGTAAAGCCAATGAGCATGTAGAGACCCAAGGACATTAACTGTTTCTATGGGAGCTTCTAACAGTAGTTATGCTATGACGTTACCATTTAAAAGGCCGGACTTATTCCGCCATATTGCATGTTGCACACTCTTCCATTCATAGTACTATGAGTGAACTGTTCAAGTGAACTTTAGTATCTGCCTATGTAGCCACCAGTAGACAGGAAGGCAGCTCAATAGGTTTGGAACAGGGCTACAGTCACGTCTTGCTAAAGATACTGACTAAAATCACACACGCGGAACAGCTGAGCATGCTAACTCTATTACAGCGTGTGCTAGAAGGGGTGGCGTGCTCTGGATGTCTCTGTGTGAGAACGCTCTTGTTGTTTTGATGGATTTTCACATTTGGCCAGAACTCCCCCAAACCCCGTAGCCAATAGAATGCGTGCCTTTCTGTTTATTGTGCCCCCGTCACGCTGTTGGCATATGCTGGGTGGAGGAATCCACACAGCGGGGCCAGTTTATCAGTTCTCTTCATTCTTTCAAAACAACCCAGTGGCGTTCAGAGGCAGCTCTGTAGGCAAAGACCGTTTCGTTTTACTCCCAACACCAGCCGAGAGTGAAACAAACAACCTCATCCACCACAGAGCACTTTTACACATGCTGAACAACGCTCTGAGGGAAATGTAACTTAATGGAGGCTGAAACTTTGTTAAAGTAGGAAAACAACTAAAGAAAACAAGAATGGTCCTTGCCTCTGCAAAACGCGCCTTGATGTTGAAGTTAGCCTCACTAACTTTCTAAGCTTATCCATTGCTAATGTTTCTGAATGGTTTCTAGGGCATTGCTTAGCTGTTGTAGGTGGTAAAGAGTCAGTTGCCAAGGTATTCTTAGTGGTTACAAAGGGCCTTGATAAAGTAAACAACCACAGAATCCCTTTGCAACTAAACCAGAACACCCTTGCATTGCCTAACAACTGTTTTGCAGAGGAAATATCCATGATGTTGTGATCCCTACATATGTTCGCTTAGAAACATGCTGATGTTTTCCTTATGTTTAGTTTAATTAAACAACTAAATAAAGGTCTTTAGAATTACTAGGATCTTCCAATCAGGTGTGTTGGAGCAGGTTGTAGCTAAACTCTGCAGACATGCAGCCCTCAGGAAGCAGGATTTTGACACCTTTTTCGTCAATAGCATGTGCTATACTTGAGCAGATTTTTTTGAGCAAGTATTTGGCTAGATATTCAGCTGACGCATTAGGAAATCAAATGCACCCATTTCAGAATTGTCCAAATTACTTCCTCAGGCTATTGATATCTTTCAGCTTTAGTTAATGAAAAACCAAACAGCATTGCCACGGATCCCACCAGTTGCACCCCAAATCTGCAAAAGCGCCAAGACTTACCCTCTAACAGGAAGACAGCTTGCTTGCGGAAGATCTTGACCAGGGTATCATCCAGGTCCACTTCCTGCAGT
This sequence comes from Chanodichthys erythropterus, assembly GCF_024489055.1. Classification (NCBI taxonomy): domain Eukaryota; kingdom Metazoa; phylum Chordata; class Actinopteri; order Cypriniformes; family Xenocyprididae; genus Chanodichthys; species Chanodichthys erythropterus. The sequence continues at coordinate 30,938,178 of NC_090230.1, forward strand.
TTGGCGATCAGGTGCTCCTCGTTGCGGCACACCTTCTCTTGGGCGTACAGTCCGTCGGGCATGATTCTCTGCTGACCCAGTCCCATCAGGGCCGTTTCCACCGCCAGGGCCAGGTATGACTCACCCTCCTCCAGGAATCGGCGCGTGGACGGAAACAAGTGCAGCTCGCTGTGCTTGCTCGAGCTCATTGTGCTAGCTGCAGAGGGTGAGAAACAGAAAGCATGTAAGAAACTGGGAGGTGGTGACACCTCCAGAGTTAACCACTGTAGTGAGACCTTCCTCCCAGGCACTGGTTCTTAGACAGGTCTTGTTGTATAATGAGGCACCAGAGAGGAACTCTGCCTGGTCTAATGAAGCAGCTCAGCCAGATAGGGCATAAGACAAGGCATGCTCAATTAGGCTCTTGAGTGACTGAGGTAATACTCTGTACCCTGGACTCACAAATGCATTGGATGGTTCAGGCATCACATTCATATCTGTGAGAAGGTGCGAAATGCTGTTGGATGTGACGAGGCCCAAGCTGTATTTAGAAACTAGGAGAGAAAGACAGACAGACTAAGCCCCTGCTCTTCACTCTTCACTGATCTCCAGCTACATGGCCGCCAACTCCGACTTGCAGCTCTGAGCCTCGCAATCCTTCCAACCAATCCAGCACCAAATCCAGCTTTTTAATTGGCTACAATGGAGTCAATTGGAAAGGCTGGTTTTTGTGCAGAGGATTGGCCCCTTAACCAATCAAAAGGCTGTATTTACTGCAGAGGCTGAATATGGTGCTAAGGATTGACACCTCATCCAGTTCTTCAACTTAGCACCAAATCCAGCCTTATAATTGGCTGAGAAGTCGATCCTTCAGGACCAAACCCTGTCTTTTTATTGGGTGTGAGGAACTGATGCTTTGCATTCAATCAAATGGCAGGATTTGGTATTAAGGAGTCAGTCCCTCAGAACCAAATCAAGCCTTTTGATCAGCACCAAATTCAATCTTTTGATTTACTAAGAGGTTATCCATAAGGACCACCTGTCGATTGATTGAAAAGGCTGAATTTTGTGCTCATAATCAAGCAATCAAAAGGCTGTTTTAGTGCCAAGGGTTTGACCTCCGCCAATTAAAAGGCTGGATATGGTACTGAGGATTGACTCCTCAACCAGTGTTTTGATTGGCTTTGAGTTCCTTTCACCAATTCCTTTAACTGGCTGAGAAGTTGATCCCTCTGCACCAAATACAGCTTTTTAATTGGCTGCAATGGAGTCAATTGGAAAGACTGTTTTTGTGTTGAAGACTGGCCCCTTAACCAATCAAAAGGCTGTATTTACTACAGAGAGATCAACATCTCAGCCAATTAAAAGGCTGAATATGGTGCTAAGGATTGACGCCTTAACCAATCTTTCAATTAGCTTTGAGAAACTTATCCTTAGCACCAAATCTAGCCTTATAATTGGCTGAGAAGTCGATCCTTCTGGACCAAACCCAGTCTTATTATTGGGTGTGAGGAACTGATACTTTGCAGTCAATCAAATGGCTGGATTTCATGCTAAGGAGTCAGCCCTCAGATCCAAATCAAACTTTTTTATTAGCACCAAATTCCATAAGGACCACCTGTTGATTGATTGATTGAAAAGGCTGAATTATGTGCCGACGATTGGCCTTTTAGCCAATCAAAAGGCTGTTTTAGTGCCAAGGGTTCAACCTCAGTGATATGATTCTAGCCAGTGTTTTGATTGGCTATGTGTTCCTTGGCTAGGTTGATCCCTCAGCATCATCAGTGTTTTTATTTGAGGAACGAATTTGGTGCTAAGAGGTTGGTCCCTTAGAATCAAATCCATCCTTTTGATTGCTTGCAATGGATTTGATGCCTCATCATTTGATTGGCAGTGAGGAATTGAACTTAAAGACCAATTTTACCCATCTGATTGGCTGGGCGTCCAAGCTTTTAATTGGACATACCGAGTCATTCCCTCAGGTTTCTGTAATTGAGATTCCACTATGCAAACACGGGGATAAAATAAGATGCAATTTGCATAAGGGCCTAAAGATATGCTAAGATTAAAACAAGCTTCATAAAAGGAATTTTGAGCAAACCCCTCCCTTAAAACCTTGAAAGACAAAGCAAACAGGCCATGTATTAAAAAAAACACATCAAAAAACCCTGGATTTCTGATCGTTCATGTCGTTATTATTTTAACAGCAAAGTGAATCTAGGGCTCCATGTTCTTGGTTACACATTAATACCAATGGTGACTCATTTGGGGCTAATAATGAGAAACATCATAATGTTTTAATGATGCCTCTTTGGACCTGTGCAGATGGCTCCGGGAGGATTCAATGTCCTAATCAAAAATGAGCGCAAAAAGGGAAGCTCGAGGCTTCACACCTTCTTTTATTCTGCAATCCCACTACCAAATCTCTTTATTTCTCTTTCACTAATAAACTCAAAGTTCAAAGCCAACCACAGAGATAGGGAAGCCTAAAGGAAAGCCTTGTCTACTCATGGATTAACTCTCTTCCCTAGCAGGAAGCCCTAGACTGGAAGCTGGGGAATTAGGATGGATACATCAGGCAAGTTATGGCTCCTGCATAGTCCACTGATATCGGGTGTCATGCAAAATCCTGTTCCTATCAAAATCCCGTCTAGACCATAGGGTTCCTAATCAGCTATAAAGTTTGTTTGCATGCACACTAAGTACTCAATGTTATCCATCTTGAGACAGGCGATTGCACCTATGCTTTCTGATGCCAACCAGAATGGGTATGAGCCCAAAGGCAACAATAACGTATAATTGCAGCACCATGTTCTCTGATTGTGATACAGTCATCTCTCCAATCAAAGCTCATGAATAAGAGATGGGAACAGAAAACATTAAAATTAAAAGTGCATTAAAAATGCAGCAGGGAAGAAGAAAGTTACGACATTTAGGCTCAGATAAAAGAGACTCACGATTTACTCTTAATATATACCATATCTTTTTAATCAGAGTCTAAAGTAGTAGTGAAAGTAGTGAGGTTAATTCGAGAGACAGTTCTATGGTGGTCAAAAAGACGTGCTGAAACCCCCATTGCAAAGGGATTTTGTGTCCATAATAAAGCAAAAATGTTCCTTTATGTAGATTTTAGGGATGGAGCACATGACATGAAATATGCTGTGTAAATGTTTACTCGACGCTTAAGACGCCTGACAATAGTTTCAGCGAGTTCGTAAAAACACTGTAAATAACATGAATCATAAAGACTGATGTGCTACAGCATCTCGCGTCCCAGTACCTGAGAAATCTAGGAACCCTCCCTGCGAACCGTCTTCATCCCCGCGACCCGTTTCCATCAGCGTGCTGAAAAGCGTTCCGATGGGGTCCAAAGGGTGTCCGACCCATCCTTCTAGATTAGTGATGGACGTCACCCCTTTATGAAGCAGATCTAGAAGGAGAAGATAAAAGGGTTTGTTTTTGGATGCTTTTTTAAAAGGTAAACACTCTTTTTGACCTTATATGGTACCTTGTTATTGCAAAAATGCAGGAAAGCATCTGCGCATCTATTCCAGAATCAGGGTTAACTAAAACTACTAAAAACAGTTCTGTTAATTGAAAATAAAATAAAATAAAATAAAATAAAATAAAATAAAATAAAATAAAATAAAATAAAATAAAATAAAATAAAATAAAATAAAATAAAATAAAATATAAAATATAAAATATAAAATAAAATAAAATAAAATAAAATAAAATAAAATAAAATAAAATAAAAAATAAAATAAAATAAAATAAATATAAATTAGTTGAAAAACTTAAACTAAACTAAAATTAGAAATGTTGTCTTGGCAATAAACTGAAATAAGTTTACGTTGAATTGCTAAAATTATTAATTGGAAATAAATACAAACTAAAACGAACAAAAACTAACCTAAATAGCAATATTAAAAAAAAAAAAATTATAATAAAATGACAAAAGCACATAACAAAATGACAATTTCTTTTTTTAACTAAAATTAACTTTAAAAAAAATAATAGCTAATTCGAAATATTATTAAAAATATAATAAAAATAAAATAACACTGCCCAGAATGCACTTTAAAAAACTCGGCTAATATTTTCAACCAAGATGGCCGACAATTTAATTCAGAACTGTCAAGCATTGATAGAAAAGCACAATTTTACTCAATATTTGTGTGCCATTTATACATTGTTTTGTGCTTATTAGGGTATTGGGTCATTATTAAAATGAATTAGAGTATGATTCATTCTAATAATGATCCAATACCCTAATAAGCACAAAAAAAAAATTTATAAATAGCACACAAATGTTCATTCTAACAGTTGATTCTTGAGTCACGTGACCCCCAGAATGCATCGCAAAGAACTTTTATCCAAGATGGCAGATGAATCGAGAGAAATTATAATTATAATACAGAAACAACTACATAACATATTGATAAAAACAGCACACCAACCAAGAGACAAAACCACACCTGCAGTCTGACTTTGTGAGCCGAACAATGGAAGACTGTGATTTCCTATAACATCTGTCTCTCGTGGAAATCACTGACACTAGTGTTTTACATAAAGCCCAGGACCGGGCCATAGAGCCGCCTCATTTGAATAATATGAATTATGCGTGGGCACTTTCACCACAACAAGTAGTCATTTGCATTTAAATGCAATTGACCTGAGCCCTGCTGGCCATGAGTGGACATTCAGCTCTCGTGAAGAGCAGTGCTGCATGAAACCGTTACCTGGCCATTAGATACTGAGACGCAGAGCACAGGCACACGGTGCTGAAAAGATAATTGGGTAACAATGCTGCCATTTTTGGCCTTTTTGGCACCGTTAGTGATACAGATAACAGAAAAAGCACATGAAATGAATCAGAGAACATGTCAGATTCAAAATGCATGTGATTTGCATCATTAAAGTGCCTGCAAGTAATTTGTTTTCAACAAAAATGGGTGATTTCTGGCAATGTAAGTGACTGCTGACAATGCAATGAGGGTCTGTCCACACTAAAAAAAAAATACCGGATACAATGCAATAATATTCCAACGAAAAGCAAACGCTACAAAGTGGATAAGCATATAATCAAATCCACAAATATGACACCATTTTAACATCATTAAAAATACATACTGAGTTACTGAAACAATCTTTGCCAGGCAGACACCAGGGAATACCGTTTCAATGAAAGAGTGTACATGGTCTGCAACAATGCTTAGGTAGGACGTGTCAAAGTAACATCCACATGGATGGCAGGACCCAAGGTTTTCCAGCAGAACATTACCCAAAGCATCAGAAAACGTGATGCATCAGACCAAGCCACCTTCTTCCATTGCTCCATGGTCCAGTTCTGATGCTCAATGTTGGCTCTTTCGGCGGTGGACAGGGGTCAGCATTGGCACCCTGACTGGTCAGCGGCTATGCAGCTCCATAGACAACAAACTGATGCTACAGGAGCTACAGGAGCTCGTCTGTTGGATCGGACCACACGGACCAGCCATCAATGAGCTGCCCATGATCCTGTCGCCGGTTCTTGGAGCACTTTTGATAGATACTGACCACTGCAGACCGGGAACACCCCACAAGAGCTGCAGTTTTGGAGATGCTCTGACCCAGTCGTCTAGCAGTCACAATTTGGTCCTTGTCAAACTCGCTCAAATCCTTACGCTTGCCCATTTTTCCTGCTTCTAACACATCAACTTTGAGGACAAAATGTTGATTGCTGCCTAATATATCCATGCCGTGATGAAGAGATGATCAGTGTTATTCACTTCACCTGTCAGTGCTCATAATGTTATGCCATGCACACAACACACATATATTAATCACGATTAATTGATTTGACAGCACTAGATATGATGCATTATGCACTGCAGCAACTTATAATCAAACACTTTCCCCGACCGGATGTTCATTTTTAGCTGCAATAAACCAATCTGACAAGCAGTACATTGCATTTGTCGTGAGTTTTTAACTCACCTTTCTTGTGGTTTCGGAAGAGCTCCAGCTGTTTCTGCTGCTGCCGGCGCAGGGTGTTGACGATGGCGATGGCCAATCGCAGTGCTTCCCGTGGGTAACCGTGAGATCTCAGTGCATCTACTCTGGCGCAGGCCGTAGGGACGTGTTCTGCGAGAGAAACCCCCAAAAAATCCTTCAGTAAACCTCAGATGAGCACAACAGAAACGCAAAAGGCTAGCAGGGACAGAAAATAAAAATTCCTTTCATTTAGTTCAGAAACTCTTGTTCTCGCTCCATATAAAGCCTCCATTCATTGCTTTTCTTCTTAAACTCGCTCTCCTTTTTTTCTTAATGCTATAGAACTGCATAACACAAAGAGGCGAGTCAAGCAAACGTCTTTTTCCGGCCGAGCCGCTCACCGTGCCACAGGGGCCATCCGCGAGAGTCAAAGAGCGAATTTTCAGTGTTGTCATGGTAACAGTAGTTGGTGTAGAGGTCGTCGTTGATAATGTGCTGTAAGTGGCTGTCTTGCCAGTGGAGATCGCATGCCTCGATGGCTCGCGTGAAAACCGTCCGGTGGGGCCGGGTGCCCGAATCTGAGGACGAAGAAGAGGAGGAGGAGGAGAGACAGGGAAAAGGGAAAGGAAATTGCTCTGTCATTCTCAATGCTAGCTCTGAGAGCGAGGCCCGCGGGGGCCTGTCAGTCAGGGGCAAACAGTAAAACCTTCGGAAATAAGTCCGTAGATTAGTGCAGCGAGCTGAACTGTCATTCACAGGTGCTGCAGATACCGGCACGACTGCTGCAAGGTGGCTTCACATACTACAGCCGGCCGATTGGGCTGTTATACATTATTATATCAAGCCTTTTGGCAATATTTCATACATACAGAAAGTAAGTAAACAAGTAAAATTCAACGCAGGGACTTCTGTAATTATATTTATGAGTGATAACACCAATGAATCAGTGAATTAGATTTTTCTTCTGCTCACCAAGGCTGCATTTATTTGATCAAAAATACAGTATTATTGTGAAATAATTATTAATAATATTAGCTGCTCAAGAAACATTTTATATTATTATCAATTAGAGCTGTACGATTCTGGATAAATTGAGAATCAATTTTTTTTTTTCTTTCAAATAGAGATTGTGATTCTCCCACAATTCTGAACAGACAACTAATTAAAAATGATTTACTAGAAGTTTTGACAAAATGTTAATTGCTATTAAAAAGTGTTTAATTTGAATGAATCATTAAAAAAAATGACTCGCTCATAAATATTTCTTGTGCGTCTTTAATGGATGAATCAGCATTTTTGAATGAATCTGTTGAATGAATGATTCAATGACTCACTCATAAATACTTCGCTAGTTTCATTAATGGATGAATCAGCATTTTTGAATGAATCTGTTGAATGAATGATTCAATGACTCACTCATAAAGACTTCACTTGCTGCTTTACAGGATGAATCAGCGTTTTTGAACAAATCTCTTGAACAAATTATTCCATGACTCACTCATGTATACTTCACTTGTTTTATTAATGGACGAATCAGCATTTTTGAACAAATCTGTTGAGTGAATGATTTAATGACTCACTCATATATACTTCACTTGTTTTATTAATGGATAAATCAGCATTTTTGAACAAATCTCTTGAATGATTCAATGACTCAAAGATTTCTCTTGCTTCTTTACTGGATGAATCAACGAATCTGTTGAACAAATTATTCCATGACTTGTTCATAAATAATTCATTAGTTTTATTACTTAATGGATGAATCAGCATTTTGAATGAATCTCTTGAATGAATGATTCAATGACTCACTCATATATACTTCACTTGTTTTAATAATGGATGAATCAGCATTTTGAACAAATCTCTTGTATGAATGATTCAATGATAAACAATTTTTTTTTTTAACAGTCATTCATCACCACCTAGTGGCGTAACAATGTAATCAATAAAATTGTTATTTAAAGCATCAAGTTACTTTCAAAAGGCGATTTGCTCTATTTTGATCAATGTTGCAACCAGATATAGAAAATAGAAATCTTTTGTAATAGTGTAAATGTCTTTACTGTCACATTTGATCAATTTAATGCATCCTTGCTGAGTAAATATTATAATTTCTTCAAAAAAATATTTTCAAAAAGGTTGTGTAAATTAATAACAAACACATTTTTTTTATTGTCAACAATACATATACACTATATAATAAATATTTAATCTAATCACCCACCTTAGTGCAAAATCTCTAATTATATCTATACAACCTCCAACTAGTCTACAGCCCATTCATACCCAAAATACCCCTGCCTTAGGAAAGGGGAAGTCATTTCTCAGCAATTACCTGTCTGGAGCATGAATATTTATAACAAAACACATCATAAAGTCTCTGCAGACGTTGTCGCCTCACTATAAAAGACCTGACTAATCGAAAAGTTTCAATAGAGCCATTTCCCCCCACCCCGACCCTCGCTTTTGCCCAGAGTTATGATTAGCACAGCAAGGACAAAAGCCAGGGAGGAAGTACTGAACCGCTGTTATTAGGGGCATTCCATTAGTCACACAAAGCCTAATAAAAGGGGCGCACAGAGGCACGGTTGATTAAAACACCCACCATCATCATCGCCCTGACACACACACACACACACACACACACACACTTACCTTGGTTGCCGTGAGCACCCTGAGGCAAGGCATTGGTTAAATTGGGCAGCTCGTTGCCGTGGTTACCATCCTCCAAGGGACACACGTCCACACTGTTCCACTTCTTAAGCTGCCTGAGCCAAGCGGCCTTCTGTTCCGTCTTACAGTGGGGGTTCAGAACGATACACATCCACAAGGCACCTGGAAAAGACAGGCAGCGTCAACACAAAGACGTATGGACAAATATGGAGGGAATTCTTCCCAGATAAGAAACAGACCATCTAGGCCTCACCAAAGAGGCTCAGACCAGACGGAGAACTTCATTATATCTGACAGACAAACGGATAAATAGGTCAGCTGACTGCTCTACTGAACGCGCTGACGTTTAACACAGACAAACGACCTCCGAGTGTGCTGTAGCCTTACGACGAGCTCGTCCAATCATGTCTCTTATGCTCGACTTTACATTTGATGGTAATGAAGAAATACTGAGACACTAATGACAGCAATTTCTCAGAATTAGCATCATATATTTTTGCTCATGTCTAATGAAGATGACAAGGAACTGAATGCAATTCTTTTGATTGGATGAATAACCAGATATGATCCATCCATCCATCTCTATATCTATTCATTCATCCATCTATATCAATCCATTTATCCATCCATCTCTATATCTCTCAACCTCTCATCCATCTATCCATCCATCCTCCATATCTAGATCCAACTATCCATATCTATATCTATATATTCATCCATCCATCCATCCATCTGTATTTATCCATCCATCCATCCACATATCTATATCTATCTCTCCATATCCATCCATACCATCCATCCCTCCATCTGTATCTGTCCATATCCATCCATCCATCCATCCATTCCTCCATCCATCTCTCCAGCTATATCCATTACTCCATATCCATCCATCCATCTATATCTATTTCTCCATCTATATCTATCTTTCCATCCATCTTTCTCTCCATCCATCCCTATCTCTCCATATCATCCATCCCTATCTCTCCATATCCATCCATCCATCCATCCATCTGTATTTATCCATCCATCCATCCACATATCTATATCTATCTCTCCATATCCATCCATATCATCCATCCCTCCATCTGTATCTGTCCATATCCATCCATCCATCCATCCATCCATTCCTCCATCCATCTCTCCAGCTATATCCATTACTCCATATCCATCCATCCATCTATATCTATTTCTCCATCTATATCTATCTTTCCATCCATCTTTCTCTCCATCCATCCCTATCTCTCCATATCATCCATCCCTATCTCTCCATATCCATCCATCCATATCTATATCCATCTCTCCATCTTTATCCATCCATCCATCCATCCATCCCTATCTCTCCATATCCATCCATCCATATCCATCCATCCATCATCCATCTCTCCAGCTATATCTATTACTTCATATCCATCCAGCCCTCTCTCCATATCCATCCATCCATCCATCAATCCATATCTATCTCTCCATAACCATCCATCCATCTATATCTATTTCTATATCTATATCCATCTTTCCATCCATCTTTCTCTCCATCCATCCCTATCTCTCCATATCATCCATCCATCCATCCATCCATATATCTGTATCTCTCCATCTATATCCATCCATCCCTATCTCTCCATATCATCCATCCATATATCTATATCCATCCATCCATCCATCCATCCTTATATCTGTATCTATCTCTCCATATCCATCCATCCATCCATCTATCTGTATCTATCTCTCCATATCAATCCATCCATCCATCCATCCGTATCTATCTCTCCATATCAATCCATCCATCCATCCATCCATCCATCCATCCATCCATCTATCTGTATCTATCTCTCCATATCAATCCATCCATCCATCCATCCATCCATCCATCCATCCTTATATCTGTATCTATCTCTCCATATCCATCCATCCATCCATCCATCCTTATATCTGTATCTATCTCTCCATATCAATCCATCCATCCATCCATCCTTATATCTGTATCTATCTCTCCATATCAATCCATCCATCCATCCATCCTTATATCTGTATCTATCTCTCCATATCAATCCATCCATCCATCCATCCATCCATCCATCCATCCATCCATCCATCCATCCATCCATCCATCCATCCATCCTTATATCTGTATCTATCTCTCCATATCAATCCATCCATCCATCCTATATGGCAAATAATTGCAATTGGCTATGCTGGCAGTATTATCAACCAATAATCTCAAAAAATGTGGGCAAAAAAAAGTCTACAACAGCACAATATCAGTACAAACAGCAGCAACAATTTGTAAGACAAACACTTCTGTTATTTGCAGTAATCTCATAAATCTGCTGATTAATCTGTCTGGCTGAGATATCGGTTGATCGCTAGCAAAAAGGATGGCAGCCAATGAAGTTTCTACTCTATAAATAAACCAAACGCTCAAAAATCCTGATTTGAAAAAAATAATAAAGGTAAGTAAGATGACATCCATCCAGAAATACAGGCCACTTTCAAGCCAAAGAAGTTGAGCATAAAGCCCGGATCGATACGCATATGTCCCTCACCGGGCAGAGCTGCAGAACGGCACCGGCGAGCAGCCGCAACCCCTGAGGTTCATTTCACCTCTAATTCATCCCATTGGCTGCATTAGGCAGTGATGTATGGAGCTTGACGCGAGCGCCATGCCATACGGATTGTGTATGATGGTTTAATCACTCCCAGAGTGCTCCACAATGACACACTGAGAATACCTGCTAGACCCAGCTGAGCGGACGAGAGCGAGAGATGGAGGAGGGGAGAAGGAGAAAACAGCGAGACGGGGGGAGAAATGAAGGGAGCGGGAGAGACAAATGTATGATGGCAGGAGAGGAATTAGATAGCGGCGAGAGAAAAGAGGGGAAGACAAAGGAGGAGAGAGAGGAAGGAAAGCAGGAGGGAGAGATGTGAGGAAATCTGGAAGAACACGGGAGGCTCGTGGGGGGATGGGACGGAGTCTCGGCTCTTTGTTTGGGCATGAAGGACAACAGACATGGAAAAGAGACGGGGAAATATGCACCCCAGAGCATGGAAATCTTTGACTTTAGGAGACAGGAGTAGGTTTAGGAATCAACTAAGTATTATGGGAAGCAGAGAACAAAGGTATTTTTTTGGCTGCATAATAAATATAATAAAATATAATATAATATAATATAATATAATATAATATAATATAATATAATATAATATAATATATAATATAATATATAATATAATATATAATATAATATATAATATAATATATAATATAATATAATATAATATAATATAATATAATATAATATAATATAATTAATATAATATAATTAATATAATATAAATATAATAATGTATTAAAATTGGTTTATTATTTCGTAGCCAAAAAACTTGTGCACCTATTATATTATATTATAATTTTGCTGGAAAATAATAATAATAATAATAATAATAATAATAAAAATAATAATAATAATAATAAACAAATTATAATTTATAATAAATTATAAATTATAATTTCCCAGCAAAATAAACTTGTGCATTATATTATATTATATTATATTATATTATATTATATTATATTATATTATATTATATTATATTATATTATTTATATTATAAGGTCGCACAAGTTTTTTGCTGGGATAAAATAAAATAAAATAAAATAAAATAAAATAAAATAAAATAAAATAAAATAAAATAAAATAAAATAAAATAAAATAAAATAAAATAAAATAAAATAAAATAAAATAAATGGGTGCATTTTTTTGCTGGAAAATAACAATAGCAATAATATAATATAAAATATAATATCTCAAAGACTTTAATGTCTCTGATAGAACTAGATTTAGAAAAAAAAAAAAATCAATCAATCAAGTATTACAGAAAACCAGATTTTTATTAATTCATGACGCTTGGTTCTTGAACGTCTGCATTCTTCTGTTGAACACTATACTAAAAAGCTCAAGTAAAATAAGATGTCAATTTCGATGGTTTCACACAACAACAATCAAACAACATCCACACAACTCGTATAGTCCACTTCACGAGCGAATGATTCTTATGAATCGTTTCGTTTAAATGACTCACGAATCCAGATAAAAACACAGAGTTCCATTCTAATAAATGCTTCTACAACAATATTTATGTTAAAATATTTTTTACAAGAATTGCTAAATGAATCCATGTCTATACCAGGCAAAAAAAAGTTATTCACCCATTTTCCAGTTGCTGATAACTAGTTAGTTAGGCGACATCTCCAATGCTCCCAGTGAAGGGAACTTCAAGTCGATGCGTTTGCTTCCATGACACGCATTAAGGAACCAAAACCATTAAGTGGAAACAAGAATCTGTCAAAATTGCTCATCATCACCACAAATCTGTGATAAACAAGTCAGTAAATACAGACAAAACAAGACTGCAAATAACAAACACTTCAAAGTGGATGTTATGGCTAAACCAGAGCTAACCAGTCTTCACATCGTCAGCCCATTATTTCTCGTAAACTGACAGCAAAAAAGCATTTACGGCAGCTGTAATTCATTACGACAAGATCACAATAATGCAAGTGTGACGTTAGGGAGGGGAGTGCGCTACATGCTAATCAAGACGCCGCTGGCTATTTAGCCCGCCATTGTCTTAAACTTGCTGGCTATACGGCTTTGTGTTTGGACAATGTGAAGGATTAGCGCTCGCTAGTGTAATTATGTCAGCTGAGAGAAGTCGTGGCCTAATTTCCAGCTTCCTCCGTCATACGTAACCTAGATGAAAAGGAGTCGCTTTCAGCACACAGGCCCCTGTGCCCAGATTAATTAAAACAATATTGAGCTTAGCCGAATAAATTCTTGCACACACTGGCTGACTGCGTCCCTCCCCCTTCGCTCTGACCGTGTCTTTCACGGGCGTAATTTGAGCTTTCACTCCAAATCTCATCCCTGCTGTCAGCACGCCTGTCTCGAGCCGAGAGCATCCCATGGTTCCTCTCTCAGAAACACACATTTAGAAACATGGCGAATGCTCGAGCGATACGGGGCTTTCTATGAGATCGACTGCCACTAGCAGCACCAAAATAATAATAATAAACATCAAATTATATAATGAAAATTATTATTATACTACGGGGCTGTTGAGTGCTTGAATCTGATTGGTTGACGAACGTTCTGAGGTGTGCAATTATTTTCAGTGAAAGGCACGGCTAAAGTAGTTCCAGGCAGGTCTTGATCGCATGTCCATATCACTGCGGCAAATGATTTCGGTTATTTCAAAAGGTCCTGCAGCCTACAACTGCAAAAGAACCAAAACACACAATGACACCGACCAAGTAAATAAATATAGAAAACAGGATGAATCCACAAATTATTTCCATGATTTTTGGAACAAAAAAAAAAAAATTATGTGCAGCTTTGTCAATTATTCCTTACATTACATTACATTACATTACATTACATTACATTATATATTATATTATATTTTTGATATTTTATTTTATTATTTCCCATATATTTTATTAATATTATTATTATTATATTAATTATATTATATATACATTTTATTATTATTATTTTCTTAATAACAATGAAAATTGTATTAATAATAAAATAATAATAATAATAATAATACTTCCCATATATTATATATACATTTTAAATCAAATAATAATAATAATAAATAAATAATAAAAATAAATAAAAATAATAAATAAAATAAAATATATTATTATTATTCTTATTCTTATTCTTATTCTTCTTCTTATTATTATTATTATTATTATTATTTCCCATATATTATAAAAATGTTAATCATAAAATTATAATTTATTATTATTAATTTCTAGCAAAAACATTTGTACCTATATTATATTGTAATTTGATTAATCAAAATAAAATAAAATAAAATAAAAATGAAATAAAATGGGAAATATTATTAATAATAATAATAATAATAATAATAATAATAATAATAATAATAATAATAATAATATTTCCCAAATATTATATTATATACATTTTAATTATATATTATAATTTGTTTATTATTATTATAATTATAATTATAATTATAATTATTATTATTATTATTTTATTAAATATTTTATTAATATATTATTATTAAATATTATTATTATTAATTAGGCTATTATTATTTCCCATATATTATATTAAATACATTTTAATTATATATTATTATTATTATTATTATTATTATTATTATTATTATTATTATTATTATTATTAGTAGTAGTAGTAGTAGTAGTAGTAGTAGTAGTAGTAGTAGTAGTAGTAGTAGTAGTAGTAGTAGTAGTAGTAGTATTAGTATTATTATTATTATTAGTAGTATTATCCAGCAAAAACCTTTGCGCCTATATTATATTCTAATCTGATTATTTATTATTATAATTATTGATCATAATCAATATATAATATAATATAATATAATAATATAGTAACACTTTACAATAAGTTGTATATTAACTAATATGATGAAACCATGAGCAATACATTTATACATTAATGAAGTTAAATTTACAGCAATACGTTAGTTAATGAAAATACAGTTCTTCATGTTAGTTCACAATGCATTAACTAATATTAACAAGATTTTAATAATGTATTAGTAAATGTTGAAATTAACATTAACAAAGATTAATAAATGCTGTATAAGTTAGTTAACTAATGTTAACTAACAAACCTTTTTTTTAAAGTGTTACCAATAATATAATATAATACAATATAATATAATGACTTGGAGTAGGGTTAGAAATGAACAATAAAATATTACAGAAAATCAGATTTTCATGACACTTTGTTCTTTAACATCTGCATTCTTCACTCTTCTATAATGCTCAGTAACATGAGATGTTAATTTTGTCTTCACTGGTTTTACAAAAAACAAACAAGCATCATCTGACAGTTATGAGTGAATAAACCGTGAACGCTCAAGCTATATGTGTTTTCTACGGGGTCGACGGCAAGCAGGGCGACTGCCACTAGCGGCACCAAACATAATTGCGAAAACAATGAATAAAAGCGATCCGAGACCTGCCTGATGCAAGCGCGCCTTTGTTCCCCCAACAAAAGCGACCCGCTCACGGCAGAGGGAGCGAAAGACGGATGAAGGAAGCGACGGAGTGAAGGATGCTGGGAGGGGCGAGCGTATAAATCTGGGCTGTAATCTCTCTCTCGCACTCGCTGGCAGCCGTCTCCGCCGCTCCTCATCCTCAGCCTACCTGACCGCCGGTGTCAGATTAAGTGTCCGGGATTTAATGAAATGGTCTTCGTATTATCGCGCCTGTCAGGGAGGAAGAGGAGGGGGCAGCCTTCATAACGAAGGCCTCTCCAATTACGCTGGGGCTTAGAGGGCCTGACAGGCGTAATGATTCATCTGAGAGAGAGAGAGAGAGAGAGAGAGGGGGAAGATGTGCCCCTCAGATCTTGCTCTCCTCCTCTTTTTAATGAACCAGCGTCCCTCTACGAGTTCTTCAGGGGTGGAAGAACTCCTAAAAAGGCGGCAGAGTTGAGGAGAACACCGGGAAGAAACATGTGGAAGAAACAGAGCCTTGAAATGCTACTGTTTTCTTCCCTATTGTGCCGTACATCTGAGTTAAATGCTTCGCAAACAAGAACAAATGTAGGGCGGGGGCGGGGCTTCATTTTGTCTGTGTGGAATTGATTGGATGGTTGTGGTTTGCTATTGGTGGATCTCATGTGAGTGACAGGTTGCCCCGCCCTGACAGGTTGCAAGAGGTAGGAGAAGATATTCTGATTCAAGATTATGAGGAACATGAATTTAAAATAATGATGTGCACGGAAAATGTTTTTATAATAAATGCTGCAATTTTCCATTAAAAAAAATGCCAATTTTGATTTCATGGTGACTAACAAACATCATAAGCTTTAAACAGATTATTTAGTGTAACTGTTTACTTCACATCCATTCTTGTGGTATCAAAAAATTTATCCTAAATATTACATGAAGTTAAGGTTGAGTGCTTCTTTGTTTACATATCATTCAGACGCTCTCTTCCTGTCTAAGTGGGCTGTTCTTATTCAAATTAATCTGTAAACCAGGCCAGACTAGGGTAGAAAATACATATTGCAAACTGCATTTCCCTTAACTCTGTGGGACACAACATTACAAGTGTGTAGGACTCGTGTTGGTTGTGAGGCCCTATCCAGGGGCCACTCGTTAAACAGCCCACTTCCCTTTTGTGACACAAAGGGCCTCTCTTCCCCTTCCTGCAGCCTCTCCTCATCCTCCGTCAAACAAAAATGACACACAGAAGGCCTCACAGCACACAAACGCCCACTAATCTTGTTCAACCCCGCAAATTCCTTGTAGTCGCACTGTCAGCTCGGAAACAAAAGCATCGGCCCTCTAAACCTCCAGCTCTTAAAACTTTCAACCAGCTCTTTGCCTGAACTATAGAGATATGAAAGCACATGAGGCTGCATTTATTTGATCAAAAGTACAGTAAAAACTGTGAAATAGTTTTACAATTTAAAACAGCTGATTTCTATGTGAATATATAGTAATTTGTAATTTATTCCTGTGATCAAAACTGAATTTTCAGCATCATTACTCCAGTCTTCAGTGTCACATGATCCTTCAGAAATCATTCTAATATGATGATTTGCTGCTCAAGAAACATTTCTAACTATTATCAATGTTAAAAACTGCTTCAGGTTTTAATGAAAGCTTGTTTCCACCACTAAACAAAAAAATAAAAAAGGTAATTGCGACTTTATAACTCGCAATTCCAACTTTATAACCCGCAATTCCGACTTTGTTACTCGCAATTCTGACATTGTTACTCGCAATTCCGACATTGTTACTCGCAATTCCGGCTTTGTTACTCGCAATTCCGGCTTTGTTACTCGCAATTCCGGCTTTGTTACTCGCAATTCCGGCTTTGTTACTCGCAATTCCGGCACTGAAACACGCAATTCCGACACTGAAACACGCAATTCCGACACTGAAACACGCAATTCCGACACTGAAACACGCAATTCCGACACTGAAACACGCAATTCCGACACTGAAACACGCAATTCCGACACTGAAACACGCAATTCCGACACTGAAACACGCAATTCCGACACTGAAACACGCAATTCCGACACTGTAACACGCAATTCCGACACTGTAACGCAATTCCGACACTGTAACACGCAATTCCGACACTGTTACTCGCAATTCCGACACTGTTACTCGCAATTCCGACACTGTTACTCGCAATTCCGACACTGTTACTCGCAATTCCGACACTGTTACTCGCAATTCCGACACTGTTACTCGCAATTCCGACACTGTTACTCGCAATTCCGACACTGTTACTCGCAATTCCGACATTGTTATTCGCAATTCCGGCTTTGTTACTCGCAATTCCAGCACTGAAACACGCAATTCCGACACTGTAACACGCAATTCCGACTTTATATCTTGCAGCTCTGACTTTATATCACATTTATGAACTTGCGATTCTGATAAAAAAAAAAAAAAAAGTCACAACCTTATTTATTTCATGGCAGAAACAAGCTTCAATAGATTTTTATTTTTCAGGATTCTTTGATGAATAAAAAGTTCAAAAGAACAGCATTTATTTGAAATACAATCTTTAACATTATAACATTATAAATGTCTTTACTGTCACTTTTGATCAATTTAATGAATCCTTGCTGAATAAAAGTATTAATTTCTTTAAAAAAAAAAATCTTGTGTATGTGTAAATGCTTTTAACAGTAGATCTGACAGTAGATGTAGCAGTAGTTTACACTAATACTGATTTTCTGACAAACTTTTCAAAAGTTATAAGCAAAATTAGCCTTTTTTTTTCCAAATCTCATGACCTGTAGGTGGCGCTGTTCCAAAATTTAGCATGGACCCTCAGATCATGGTTCTGATGACGCGTACCAATTTTTGTTTCGATTGTTCAAAGCTTGGCCAAGATACAGCCTGTGAAGCAACTGTGGGTCGACCGTGATAAGTTTGAGACATCACAACTTTTGAACAAAGATGAATAAAAAAAAAAACCCCAAAAAAACAAGTGATCTCATCGAATGGCTTGAACTCAGCGTCCGAATTGCGGGTCCATCGGTCTAGTGCTCATCTCCCGCTCTGCCTCAGTGCTTGGCACCCGGGGACCTGGACGCCAGCGATTGTGCCCACTGCCGCCGAGTGCCAAGGCAAAATTGATGAAACATCACAGGATTTGAGAATTGGCAGGCTAGCGCGATGTGGCGAGCCAGTCACAATTAAAATGATTACACGTCCTTCCAATTTTCACCGCTTTCATTCCAATAGTGCTGATAGCAGGAGATTGAGATGGAAAGGCGGAAAAAAGCATGATATATTCCTCATATAGACTACGCTAGGTGGATTGAATGGCAGTAAAACAACATTTGTTGTTGGCTCGGTGCGTTTTGATCCAGTTACAGTAATTGAAGCAATAGAAGCAGGACGCAGCACTTCGGAAACGGGCTAAAGTGCGCCGACGGTTTCCAGTGCTTGGGTTTGCTTGTGTGCTTACCACAGTATATTTCAGACGGAAACACCCGAGAGGGTTTTAAGTGGGAAAAGAATATGCAATATTGATCAAGAGCAAAAGCTACGAATATGCAATCTGGCAACTGCAGTATCCTCTAAATGGCCGTCCTCAGAGACGCAGGTGGATTTTAAACGGAGATCCGCACAGACGCTGAGTGCAGTGAAGACGGACTCTAAAAACACGCCTGACTGAGAGACTCACGCCACAGTATTCCTCATTTAAATAATTAATACGCAGAATAAAGGGGCGGGGCCTGGTTGAGTTAGTTAGTAGTGTGTTGAAACTGGCAGTTATGGTAAGGGCCGGGACATTTCACAACAATCACAACACACTGCTCCAGCCGACCAATCAGAGCACTTTGTGCTTTTCAGAAGAAGGAGCTTCATAGAGACAGGAACTAAACAGAGCGTTACTGACAGACTGGGAAGAGAGGAGCTGCAACAATGGAGAATATGAGGAAAATAACCTGTTCTAGTAGAGCCCAAAAACACACAAGGTCAATTTTAAATGCACAAAAGTGCATGTTTATTTCTGATTCTGCACGTAAGGAAGCAAAAGCAAAAGACACAGGGTTGTCCTCACCTAACTCATCCCACAGCTGGCGGTATTTGTCTGTCATGGTGGTTCCCTGCTGCCGCCACAGAGCCAGCCGCGGGTCGGCCATGAACTGCTCTGTGATCAGCGTTAGCATGCGAGCGCCGTTAGAGTCCCGCATCTTCAGCATCTCCCGTACCTGCAAGAGTACACGGAAGATTTAAGCACACGCACCACAGTGAGAACAAATGAGTCTCTTCATTTATTTGATCGAAAATATGGTAAAAATAGTGAAATATTTTTGCTATTTAAAATAAATGTTTTCTATGTGAATATATAGTAAAGTGTAATTTATATCCTGTGATCAAAGCTGAATTTTCAGCATCATTACTCCAGTCTTCAGGGTCACATGATCCTTCAGAAATCATTCTAATATGCTGTTTTGATGCTCAAGAATCTTATCAGTGATGAAAACAGTTGATATTTTTGTGGAAACTGGTGCATTTTCTTTTCCAGGATTCTTTGATAAATATAAAGTTCATTTATTTGAAGCAGAAATTATGTTTTAACATTATAAGAACCACTTTTGATTAATTTAATGCATCTTTGCTGAATAACAGAATTCATTTCTTTCAACCCAGACTTAAATAAAAAGTAAGTGGAGCTTCATGTACAGCTCAATTTTCTTCAAATGTAGTGAGTAGGTTTATGCTTGCATGCGAAACTTTAAACATTACATTTATTTTATCACCTAAAATGCTAATGCAGTGATGTGGAAAAGGGAAGATCATCACAAGCAAGTCCTCATGATTAAAGGATTAGTTCACTTCAGAATTCAAATTTCCTGATAATTTACTCACCCCCATGTCATCCAAGATATTCATGTCTTTCTGGAAATGAAGAAATGAAGGTTTTTGAGGAAAACATAGATTTTTCTCCATATAGTGGACTTCACTGGGGTTCAACGGGTTCAAATGTCAGTTTCAGAGCAGCTTCAAAGAGCTCTACATGATCCCAGACGAGGAATAAGAGTCTAATCTAGAGAAACAATCTGCCATTTAAAAAAATAAATAAAGTTTATATACTTTTTAACCATAAATGCTCATCTTGCACTGCTCTCGATGCTCCACGCATTACATAATCATGTTGGAAAGGTCACGCGTGACGTAGGTGAAAGTACCGCGGTAGGGTGAAAAACTAATTTTCTCGTCCAACTTCAAAATTGTCCAACATCGTTGTTTTACCTTTTTTTGTAAAGGCCGTTTAATTTTATCTTTGCATGTTCACTTTGTAAACACTGGATCAGTACTTCTGTGAGCTTTCCTACATGATTACGTCATGCGTGGCGCATCACAGAGCAGTGCAACACGAGCGTTTGTGGTCAAAAAGCATATAATTTTTTATTTTTGTTTAGAAAATGACCGATGGTTTCTCTAGATAAGACTCTTATTCCTCGTCTGGGATCATGTAGAGCTCTTTGAAGCTGCACTGAAACTGACATTTGAACCCCAGTGAAGTCCACTATATGGAGAAAAATCCTGGAATGTTTTCCTCAAAAACCTTCTTTTCTTTTCAACTGAAGACAGACATGAACATCTTGGATGACATGGGGGTGAGTAAATTATCAGGAAATTGTGAACTAATCCTTTAAGTTGGTGCTTCACCTCACCTTTGAAAACAGGAGATTGAGCTGTTTGCCCGAGCCGTGGTATCCCCCCTGGGACAGGAAGAGTTTGACCTGCTCCTGGACCTGCTCCTCGTCCAAATGCCAGCAGTTCTCATCGTCCACGCTGGCCCCTGCTGTGGGGTCCGGGGCCCCTAATTTATAAATACACAACCAAGCGATCAGTGAAAGGTGAATTATTCTCTATATCAGTGTTTCTGAACTCCTGAAACGCCTGCATTGAGTTTTCTTCACAATATTCCTCATTTAAATAATTCATATGCAGAATAAAGGGGCGGGGCCTGGTTGAGTTAGTAGTGTGTTGAAACTGGCAGTTATGGTAAGGGGCGGGACATTTCCCAAACACCAATCACAACACACTGCTTCAACCGACCAATCAGAGCACATTGTGCTTTTCAGAAGGAGGGGCTTCATAGAGACAGGAACTAAACAGAGCGTTACTGACACACTGGGAAGAGAGGAGCTGCAACAATGGAGAATAATGAACATTCAAGCATGAAAACCTGTTTAATTCGATACAGAAGCATGTTGGTCTAAAATCACACATGCAAGGAAAGAAAACCACTGAACCCCAAACAACGGCTGATGATTTAAACCGAGTCGACAATGCTGAGGGTCTATAGTAAAGATTTATTAGACGCCACATCAAACCAACTTCCTGCATTCCAGCCGTGACCTCACACAGGCCTGGCCTGATGAAAGCACTTCCTTTTCCCCCCCCGTTCTGCAATGTGCTGTTTGCTGACGTTTTTTTCCCCCTATAATTGGCACATCCGCTTTAGATTTCCCCTTCCCGACAAAAGTGAAATATAATATGACCATTGTGCCTAATGCTGAGACGATAAGAGACTAGAAGAGTCTTTCTTTCCCTTCAGATTCATGTCATCAGGCTCTGGGACCGGAGAGATCCAGGCCGCTGCATTGCTTAGAAACGGTGATAATGCTAATGGAAATGTGTGTGCATTTACAAAATCAGCCAAACTCATTTATAAAGGGGTCCTATTATGGAAAATAAGATTTGTTTGCCATTCTCACATAAAAAAAAAGTTTGATTTACTTTGTTCATTAACAAACTCCCTCCTTGAGACGTTATCTTCATGACTGTGATGCCACAATTATGAGCTAATTAACATTTTACCGACTACATTTACAGGCATCCTATGAAACACATGGAAAATTGGCTAATCAAAGGTCAGTAATACACAGAAATCTTAAAGGTGCAGTGGCAAAAACATCAGGTTTACTTCTAGAATCAGATAGAGGGTGCAAAATTTAAATATATAAAGTAAATAAGTAAAATGACCTCAGGATTAAAAAAACTAAAAAAATGCCACAAATAGAGAATATCATGTTATATATTTTTCTCTATACTTTCACTGTAATCACTTTAAAAGCTTTGAAACTCTGCATTTTTAATAATTAAAATTGATCAGTTTTTAATAAAAAAAACAAATGAATAAAAAAAATGTAATATATAAAATA